>NC_040101.1:39780568-40083257 GCF_003369695.1 Bos indicus x Bos taurus
TCTTTTTAATGGCTGAGTAATACTCCATTGTGTATATGTACCACAGCTTTCTTATCCATTCATCTGCTGATGGACATCTAGGTTGCTTCCGGCTCTACTACAAAGCCACAGTTATCAAGACAGTATGGTACTGGCACAAAGACAGAAATATTGATCAATGGAATAAAATAGAAAGCCCAGAGATAAATCCACGCACATATGGACACCTTATCTTCGACAAAGGAGGCAAGAATATACAATGGATTAAAGACAATCTCTTTAACAAGTGGTGCTGGGAAATCTGGTCAACCACTTGTAAAAGAATGAAACTGGACCACTTTCTAACACCATACACAAAAATAAACTCAAAATGGATTAAAGATCTAAACGTAAGACCAGAAACTATAAAACTCCTAGAGGAGAACATAGGCAAAACACTCTCCGACATACATCACAGCAGGATCCTCTATGACCCACCTCCCAGAATATTGGAAATAAAAGCAAAAATAAACAAATGGGACCTAATTAACCTTAAAAGCTTCTGCACATCAAAGGAAACTATTAGCAAGGTGAAAAGACAGCCTTCAGAATGGGAGAAAATAATAGCAAATGAAGCAACCGACAAACAACTAATCTCAAAAATATACAAGCAACTCCTACAGCTCAACTCCAGAAAAATAAACGACCCAATCAAAAAATGGGCCAAAGAACTAAATAGACATTTCTCCAAAGAAGACATACAGATGGCTAACAAACACATGAAAAGATGCTCAACATCACTCATTATCAGAGAAATGCAAATCAAAACCACTATGAGGTACCATTTCACACCAGTCAGAATGGCTGCGATCCAAAAGTCTACAAATAATAAATGCTGGAGAGGGTGTGGAGAAAAGGGAACCCTCTTACACTGTTGGTGGGAATGCAAACTAGTACAGCCACTATGGAGAACAGTGTGGAGATTCCTTAAAAAACTGGAAATAGAACTGCCTTATGATCCAGCAACCCCACTGCTGGGCATACACACTGAGGAAACCAGAAGGGAAAGAGACACGTGTACCCCAATGTAAGTTTTCTTTTTTTTCTGATCTATACCAAGGAAGACAGCTGCTCTATGAGTCATAGCCAAAATATAGATGTCCAGAGCCACCACTGAGCTAATTGGACATCACCTCTAGAAAGCTTCTTTAGAAAATGACAGCCCAAGCCAAGCATGAAAAGAGAACTCTATGCAAGGGTGGTACAGGCGAGAAGGCTCTGCTAAGACCTATGTTTTGCCAGGTGTCTAGGGTGTTAGGTGTTTTACTGAGGCTATCTGGTTGCAAGTAGCAGAAACCAACTCAAGCTAGCCAGGAAAAAAAGGAAAAGTGAGAATTTCTAAGAGGGGTACAAGAGAATCTCAAGGAAACCCGTAACAGATATGCAGCCGGATCTGAAGAAGAGACTGCAGGGAGAGAAGGGAAGGACGCTAGGCCTCTCTTTCCACAGACTGTGGTTACCAAGGGGGAGGGAGGGAGTGGGAGGTTGGGCATAGCAGATGTAAGTTATTATATACAGAATGAATAAACAGCAAGGCCCTACTGTATAGCACAGAGAACTGTTGATATATTCAGTATGCTATGACAAACCATCATGGAAAAGAAGACTAAAAAGAATATATATATATATATATATGTATATAAACAGAATCACTTTACTGTAAGCAGAAATTAACACAACATTGTAATAGTCCATAATAAATAAGACTCTCTTTCCATCTCTCACTTATGCTCATCTTTACACAGCCTTCTGCTCCTTTTTGTTTTTTTCTTTGCTTCCCAATCTCCATGGTAGAAAATAAGTCCACCCTGCAGCTCCCAAGTTTACATGGTAAAGGTCCAGTTACACGAACACTTTCAATTTTAAATTCCTAGGAGAAAGAGCCAAATCTTCCTGTTAAATTAATTTTCTACCCTTCATCCAGTTGACCAAGACCAGGAGACCTAGGGTCACACAGGCTAAAAACTGTAGCTCAGAAACCAATCTCTACGAATCACAGGACAAAACAGAAGACCAATTCTCATAGAAAGAGATGGTCATTTACTTCCGTATTCAGACAAACAAGTCCTAAAGTTCTATACACCAGCCATCATAGTTCAGAAACTGCAATGTACCAGGGTCTCAAAATGGTAGCATGACACGGTGAAAACTATGATACCACCTGTTATGGACTAAATGTGCTTGTGTCCCCATCATCTCATTCACTGAGTCCTGTCAAGTCCGCCTCTAAAGCATTTCTTGAACCCATCAATTCTCTCTAATCCCATTGTTCCTGTCATTATCCAAAGAACTGTTTTCTCCCCACTTGGATTTCAAAAGTCCTCTGGCCCTCTCTCCTATCTTTCTCCATCTTGATTCTTGCCCCCTCCAATCCACTCTCAACTCTGCAGCCAGGAAGATGGTTCTAAAACACAAATCTGATCCCATAACTGCCTTGTTTAAAATTTTTCAGAGCCTCCCCCAGCATTGAAATGAGAGACCAAGTTCCTTTCGAGGTTTAAGGAGGCCCTCTGGAACCTGACGGCTGTGATCTCTCCACCATTTACTCTCTGCCTCCGTCTCTTACCCTCCAGACACGCTGAACAGCTTTCAGATCCTTGAACACACCCTGCTGTCTCCCACCTCCAGGCCTTTGTACACACTGGTCCCTCCACCTTCAACACTTCCTTCTGCTTTCTCTACCTGTGTATGTTGCCATTTTCTGCTTAAACGTCTCTTCAGAAAAACTCCCAAGCTTCCTACACCTGAGTCAGGTGTCCCACGGATGGGCACCCAGGACCCTCCACTTTCCCTAGCATGATATGTAACAGGATTGAGGTTTACTCATTCTTTTCCTCCACTGAGCAATAAGCTCCAGGAAGGCAGGAAGCCTATCTGTGCTGTTCAGCATTAAATCCAGAGTATCTATTATAAACCGGGCATTGAATAAGGATTTATAGCAGAAACAGCCTGAAATCTATGCTTTTCTATTTCCCGCAGACAGAAATCTCTACAGTCTTTTTCCACCCTCCTCCCCCCACCAAAAAAGCTCCCTGTCCTCACTGTCTTCTGGGTGTGCGGCACACATTCACAGGGGTCATGTGGATCTTGCTCAGCATAAACATCAACAGAGTCAGCTTATGATGACTCCACCACAGTTAGAGGAGAGCTGATGGGAGAAATGTTTATCTACGCTGTGCTCCTGCCCTGAGCCCCATTGGCTGTCCCCTTGCAAGGGCTAGATGTTCTGGGCAGCACCTTAGGTAGCCCTGAATTGCAGTTGGTTCTGCTCATGAAAATACCAAACACCTCTGACTTTGTAAATATCGCCCAATATCTTTTGAAAACCCTTAAGGTCCATCTAGGCAAGGCTATGGTTTTTCCAGTGGTCATGTATGGATGTGAGAGTTGGACTGTGAAGAAAGCTGAGCCCCAAAGAATTGATGCTTTTGAACTGTGGTGTTGGAGAAGACTCTTGAGAGTCCCTTGGACTCCAAGGAGATCCAACCAGTCCCTCCTAAAGGAGATCAGCCCTGGGTGTTCTTTGGAAGGAATGATGCTAAAGCTGAAACTCCAGTACTTTGGCCACCTCATGCAAAGAGTGGACTCATTGGAAAAGACTCTGATGCTGGGAGGGATTGGGGGCAGGAGGAGAAGGGGACGACAGAGGATGAGATGGCTGGATGGCATCACCGACTCGATGGACGTGAGTTTGAGTGAACTCCGGGAGTTGGTGATAGACAGGGAGGCCTGGTGTGCTGCGATTCATGGGGTCGCAAAGAGTCAGACACGACTGAGCAACTGAACTGACTGACTGACTGAATATCTCAGAAATGGATTTAGAGGGAAAATTTGTAAACCCACATGATGAAGTGAAAGTGAAAATCGCTCAGTCGTGTCTGACTCTTTGCAAGCCCATGGACTGCAGCCTGCCAGGCTCATCTGCCCATGGAATCCTCCAGGCAACAATACTGGAGTGGGTAGCCAGCCAGTACCTTCTCCAGGGGATCTTCCTGACCTAGGGATTGAACCTGGTTCTCCCACATACTCACATAGGCTGGGAGCTAAACAACAAAAAAAGGGTGTGATGGCATACCCTTCAGCTCTTAAGGTTTTCTAGTTAAGGAAACCAAGACACAAGGAAAAGATGGATCTTACCCCAGGTCACACACCTTCAAAAGAAACTAGGAGGCCCAAGATCAGAATTCATGAGTTTTTACTCTTTTAACTACAGCAAGATTTTCCCCAAAAGAAAATGTCAACATGGACTTAAGGCCCAAGGCACTCCCTGTACATCCCAGCCTCCCATCCCTACATGGAATGTTCTCTCTTCTCTGATACAGGACTCGGGTACCTGCTCTCCTCCTACATGAAGAGCCCGGTCTCAGCTCTGCAAGCAAGTTAGTTCTTAAAACACTTTCTGATTGACAGAAACATTTTTCTGAAAAGTGATACAATTAAGATACACCCTAGAAACCAATTTGAGGCTGACTCTGCCAAATTAAGCTTTCTGAAGAAATTGACAAGCAACTTCAGGAAAATCACCAGTTAATCTGATTTTCTTTTTCCCTACTGAATTTTTAAAGATGTCATAGACCGCCTCTTTCGCTGAATTTCTTTTTTTGGTTTTAATATCATATTGACTCACTGTCAATAAAAGCAAAGCATTTTATTTCTCAGATTCTCACCTTAAATTGGTTCCTCTTATGCTCCAATGGGTAACATTTCCACTTTCTGAGATTTTTGAGGAATTTAAATGGCTTGTAGCATTTTGATTGGGATTTTAGTTTTCTCGAGAACTGAGGGAGAATGAACTGGATTGACCAGTAACAGATTAAGTATTTCTAGAATTTGCCCAACCTTGTACAGTGCTTGGCATCTAATCTTGATGACCCAAATAACTTAGTTGTGAACATAAAATGTATAAATACATCTGCCTACATATACAGATAACCAATTTTCCCCAGGAATTAAATATGGAATGTATGTGTGTGTTAGTTGCTCAGTTGTGTCTGACTCTTTGCAACCCAATGGACTGTAGCCCACCAGGCTCCTCTGTCTATGGAATTTTCCAGGCAAGAATACTGGAGGGGGTTGCCATTCCCTTCTCCAGGGGATCTTCCCAACCCAGGGATCAAATCCGGGTCTCTTGCATTGCAGGCAGATTGTTTACCAACTGAGTCACATGTAAATATAGCGGTCGCCTATAAATATACTTGTAATTTACAGGCAAAGCCTGTAAATATGGAATACGGATATTTATTTACACATTTAAAGAATATTTTGAATGCATAAATAAAGATGGTCAAATACACAGATGCAGCAGGAAGGAAACTGAAGAGTGATCGCTCCGTGTCTCACTATGGTGAAGCCTGTGTTGTACATCCATCCAAGCGGTGACAGGGGATCTTTCAATCAAGACTAAACTACTGGCTCACTGAGCAAGACACCATGCCCAGACACAGCACTCAGAGGTCCAGTATGTGAAAAAAAATAACTTAGATGATGCTTATATTTAGTCTTATCTCAGCTTTTTCCTGGAGGAGGAAGTGGCAACCCACTCCAGGAAGTCTGGAGAATCCTATGGACAGAGGAGCCTGGCAGGCTACAGTCCATAAGGTCACAGAGTCAGACACAACTCAGCATGCACACACGGCAGCTTTCCCCATAAAGGAGGCTGAGTACCAAAGAACTGATTTTTTTTTTTTTAATTTTATTTTATTTTTAAACTTTACATAATTGTATTAGTTTTGCCAAATATCAAAATGAATCCGCCACAGGCATACATGTGTTCCCCATCCTGAACCCTCCTCCCTCCCCACACCATCCCTCTGGGTCGTCCCAGTGCACCAGCCCCAAGCATCCAGTATCGCACATCGAACCTGGACTGGCAACTCGTTTCTTACATGATATTCTACATGTTTCAATGTCACTCTCCCAAATCTTCCCACCCTCTCCCTCTCCCACAGAGTCCATAAGACTGTTCTATACATCAGTGTCTCTTTTGCTGTCTCGTATACCAGGTTATTGTTACCATCTTTCTAAATTCCACATATATGCGTTAGTATACTGTATTTATGTTTTTCCTTCTGGCTTACTTCACTCTGTATAATAGGCTCCAGTTTCATCCACCTCATTAGAACTGATTCAAATGTATTCTTTTTAATGGCTGAGTAATACTCCACTGTGTATATGTACCACAGCTTTCTTATCCATTCATCTGATGATGGACATCTAGGTTGCTTCCATGTCCTGGCTATTATAAACAGTGCTGAGATGAACATTGGGGTACACGTGTCTCTTTCCCTTCTGGTTTCCTCAGTGTGTATGCCCAGCAGTGGGATTGCTGGATCATAAGGCAGTTCTATTTCCAGTTTTTTAAGGAATCTCCACACTGTTCTCCATAGTGGCTGTACTAGTTTGCATTCCCACCAACAGTGTAAGAGGGTTCCCTTTTCTCCACACCCTCTCCAGCACTTATTATTTGTAGACTTAAATGGAATCACAGATAAATAGCCTGGAGACAAGGATTGAGAAGATGCAAGAAAGGTTTAACAAGGACCTAGAAGAAATAAAAAAGAGTCAATATATAATGAATAATGCAATAAATGAAATTAAAAACACTCTGGAGGCAACAAATAGTAGAATAACAGAGGCAGAAGATAGGATTAGTGAATTAGAAGATAGAATGGTAGAAATAAATGAATCAGAGAGGATAAGAGAAAAACGAATTAAAAGAAATGAGGACAATCTCAGAGACCTCCAGGACAATATTAAACGCTACAACATTCGAATCATAGGGGTTCCAGAAGAAGAAGACAAAAAGAAAGACCATGAGAAAATACTTGAGGAGATAATAGTGGAAAACTTCCCTAAAATGGGGAAGGAAATAATCACCCAAGTCCAAGAAACCCAGAGAGTCCCAAACAGGATAAACCCAAGGAGAAACACCCCAAGACACATATTAATCAAATTAACAAAGATCAAACACAAAGAACAAATATTAAAAGCAGCAAGGGAAAAACAACAAATAACACACAAGGGAATTCCCATAAGGATAACAGCTGATCTTTCAATAGAAACTCTTCAAGCCAGGAGGGAATGGCAAGACATACTTAAAATGATGAAAGAAAATAACCTACAGCCCAGATTATTGTACCCAGCAAGGATCTCATTCAAGTATGAAGGAGAAATCAAAAGCTTTTCAGACAAGCAAAAGCTGAGAGAATTCTGCACCACCAAACCAGCTCTCCAACAAATACTAAAGGATCTTCTCTAGACAGGAAACACAAAAATGGTGTATAAATTCGAACCCAAAACAATAAAGTAAATGGCAATGGGATCATACTTACCAGTAATTACCTTAAATGTAAATGGGTTGAATGCCCCAACCAAAAGACAAAGACTGGCTGAATGGATACAAAAACAAGACCCCTACATATGTTGTCTACAGGAGACCCACCTCAAAACAGGGGACACATACAGACTGAAAGTGAAGGGCTGGAAAAAGATTTTCCATGCAAATAGGGACCAAAAGAAAGCAGGAGTAGCAATACTCATATCAGATAAAATAGACTTTAAAACAAAGGCTGTGAAAAGAGACAAAGAAGGTCACTACATAATGATTAAAGGATCAATCCAAGAAGAAGATATAACAATTATAAATATATATGCACCCAACACGGGAGCACCGCAGTATGTAAGACAAATGCTAACAAGTATGAAAGGAGAAATTAACAATAACACAATAATAGTGGGAGACTTTAATACCCCACTCACACCTATGGATAGATCAACTAAACAGAAAATTAACAAGGAAACACAAACTTTAAACAATACGATAGACCAGTTAGACCTAATTGATATCTATAGGAAATTTCATCCCAAAACAATGAATTTCACCTTTTTCTCAAGCACACATGGAACCTTCTCCAGGATAGATCACATCCTGGGCCATAAAGCTAGCCTTGGTAAATTCAAAAAAATAGAAATCATCCCAAGCATTTTTTCTGACCACAATGCAGTAAGATTAGATCTCAATTACAGGAGAAAAACTATTAAAAATTCCAACATATGGAGGCTGAACAACACGCTGCTGAATAACCAACAAATCACAGAAGAAATCAAAAAAGAAATCAAAATTTGCATAGAAACGAATGAAAATGAAAACACAACAACCCAAAACCTGTGGGACACGGTAAAAGCAGTCCTAAGGGGAAAGTTCATAGCAATACAGGCACACCTCAAGAAACAAGAAAAAAGTCAAATAAGTAACCTAACTCTACACCTAAAGCAACTAGAAAAGGAAGAAATGAAGAACCCCAGGGTTAGTAGAAGGAAAGAAATCTTAAAAATTAGAGCAGAAATAAATGCAAAAGAAACAAAAGAGACCATAGCAAAAATCAACAAAACCAAAAGCTGGTTCTTTGAAAGGATAAATAAAATTGACAAACCATTAGCCAGACTCATCAAGAAACAAAGGGAGAAAAATCAAATCAACAAAATTAGAAACGAAAATGGAGAGATCACAACAGACAACACAGAAATACAAAGGATCATAAGAGACTACTATCAACAATTATATGCCAATAAAATGGACAACATGGAAGAAATGGACAAATTCTTAGAAAAGTACAACTTTCCAAAACTCGACCAGGAAGAAATAGAAAATCTTAACAGACCCATCACAAGCATGGAAATTGAAACTGTAATCAAAAATCTTCCAGCAAACAAAAGCCCAGGTCCAGATGGCTTCACAGCTGAATTCTACCAAAAATTTAGAGAAGAGCTGACACCTATCCTGCTCAAACTCTTCCAAAAAATTGCAGAGGAAGGTAAACTTCCAAACTCATTCTATGAGGCCACCATCACCCTAATACCAAAACCTGACAAAGATGCCACAAAAAAAGAAAACTACAGGCCAATATCACTGATGAACATAGATGCAAAAATCCTTAACAAAATTCTAGCAATCAGAATCCAACAACACATTAAAAAGATCATACACCATGATCAAGAACTGATTTTTTGAATTGCGGCTTTTGAAATGTGGTGCTGGAGAAGACTCTTAAGAGTCCCTTGGACTGCAAGGACATCAAACCAGTCAATCCTAAAGGAAATCAACCCTGAATATTCTTCGGAAGGACTGATGCTGATGTTGAATCTACAATACTTCAACCACCTGATGCAAAGGGCCAACTCATTGGAAAAGACCTGGATGCTGGGAAAGATTGAAGGCAAAAGGAGCAGCAGAGGATGAGATGGTGGGATGGCATCACCAATTCAATGGACATGAATTTGAGCAAACTTCAGGAGATACTAGAGGACAGAGGAGCCTGGCGTGCTGCAATCCATGGGGTCCCAAAGAGTCAGACACAACTTAGCAATTGAACAACAGCAGTTTTCCCCTCTCCACACTCCTAGCTCCAGTTACAAAACTATCCTTGTTTCAACTTGACCTTAACTAGAAATAATAACAGCTAACATCTGTCACTGTCTGTCAGCCATTGCTCTGTGTTCCCGACATATGCTTGTGCATTCCATCTTAATGGCGACTACTAGTAGGGGCATCATCTCATGTCCTGGATAAGCAAGCAGAGAAGCAGAAAGGCTAAATAATCAGCACAAAGAATTTGGACCCAAGTCATCTTCCTAGAGTCCCATGTCTCTACATCAGCATTTCTTGGAATCTGGTGCATGAAAATGATCTCTCTGGCTAATACCTAGTTTAAGGTGTCCTCCCTAGAGTAGGAAATGGAAACCCATTCCAGTATTCTTGTCTGGAGAATCCCATGGACAGAGAAACCTGGTGGGCTACAATCCATGGGGTCACAGAGTCGGACACAACTGAGGTGACTTAGCACACATGATGTCTGACTCACCCCCGGTTGTCCAAAATGCTATTTCCTTTCTAAAGAAGTACTTGGATCCGTTCTGTTGGAACATCAGGCATTGTGGAATGATAGAAAAAGTTAATAGCTGGGGAGATCCTGATACTGCCCCTCAGAAAACACCAAAAAGTCTTCTGACTTGTACTTTGTTTTCTAGTTTTATTCAGAAATAATTGACATACATTACTGTAAGTTTAAGGTTCACAGCATAATGAACTAAACTGCATAAACTATTGTGAAATGATTACCATAAAAAGTTTAGTTAACATCCATCATCTTGTACAGGTACAATAAAGAGAGAAAGCAAAAAAAGGAACAATTACTTTCCTTGTGATGAGAAGTCTTAGAACCAGTCTCTTAACAGCCTGCATGTATGTCACACACAATAATGTAAATTCCAATCATCATGCCTGCTACATCCCTAGTACTTACTTTACTTATAACTGGGAGCTTTTTGACCACCTTCCTCCCATTTCCCCTCCTCCCACCCCTGATGACTTGCACTTTTAAGAAGCAAGGAGCTGTAACAAATTTAGCCTCAGAACAGGATGCAAATGGCTCACATAAAAAACAACAAGAAGATGCCAAAGTCTGTTCCTGACTCATTCTGTTCTCTCTTGAGAGAAGAGTGGTTGGCTCCAAACACTCCAGCATAAACCCAATAATCTCAGCAATTACTGTGCACACATGAGTGGCATGAGTCATCTTGGCTCAGGCAAGATGAAGGGTCTGAGATAACAGCCACATTTTTCAGGCACTTTAAGCTCTTTTAAGCAAGGTTTAGAGGACTTTTTGTTGGTGGTGGTGATGGTACTATTTCACCTGCACTGCATTTCTTTCCAGATTAGAAGGGTAGGTATTATAAGACCCACCCTAAAGATGAAGAAACTCAGATCCAACAAAGCCTTACCCCATAGCTTATGATCTTCAAATGGCAGAGTCCAACTCAGTGGGAACATCGCTCCCCTGCAACTTGCTTTTCTCCTTGTGAACTGTTAGTTATTCTTCCAAACACAACTCAGATGCCACTGCCTCTGAGAGACTCCCCGAGGGCGAATTAGTCCCTCTCCTTATCAGTATGTTCCAAGTCTCTCTGGTTGCCCTGCATAGTGGCTTTAGTTGGAGGAAATTCTTTATACACCCAAGGGAGGGACTTAGTATAGCAAACTACAGAATGCAGGCCAAATTTAGCCAACTGTTTTTTGCACAACCCTTGGGCTAGGAATCAGAGAAGGCAATGGCACCCCACTCCAGTACTCTTGCCTGGAAAATCCATGGGCGGAGGAGCCTGGTAGGCTGCAGTCCATGGGGTTGCTGAGATTCGGACACAACTGAGCGACTTCACGTTCACTTTTTACTTTCATGCACTGGAGAAGGAAATGGCAACCCACTCCAGTGTTCTTGCCTGGAAAATCCCGTGGACGGAGGAGCTTGGTAGGTTATAGTTCATGGGGTTGCAAACAGTCGGACACGACTGAGCAACTTATGATATGATTATGGGCTAAGAATAGTTTTTATACTTTTAAATTAAAGGGCTTGAAAAGGGAAAGAGGAAAAGGATAAAATGGAACAGAGTCTATACGTTGTCTACAATGGTCTACAAAATGTTCTATCTTGTCCTTTACAGAAAACGTTTGTTGTGGCCAACATGAGTGGCTGCATGACATCACTCATTCTGGGGCCTCAATTCACCTCTTTGGTCATCTTCTCGTTACACCTGATGCTCCAGAAATATGAACCCAAAGGGCCGTGCAATTGGGTCCATATAATACAGTTTTTCCACACCTTCATATTCTTTGTTGATGCTAGGCCCTCTCTGTTGGCTTGTTTGATGTGAGTGTGTGTGACCCCATGGACTGCAGCACGCCAGGCCTCCCCATCCATCACAAAATCCAAAGTTTACCCAAACTCATGTCCATTGAGTCAGTGATGCCATCCAACCATCTCAGCCTCTGTCATCCCCTTCTCCTCCTGCCTTCAATCTGTCCCAGCATCAGGGAGTTTTCAAATGAGTCAGCCCTTTGTAGCAGGTGGCCAAAGTATTGGAGTTTCAGCTTCAGCATCAGTCCTTCCAATGAACACCCAGGACTGATCTCCTTTAGAATGGACTGGTTGGATCTCCTGGTGGTTCAGGGACTCTCAAGTGTCTTCTCCAACACCACAATTCAAAAGCATCAATTCTTCAGTGCTCAGCTTTCTTTACAGTCCAACTCTCACATCCATACATGACTACTGGAAAAACCATAGCCTTGACTGGATGGACCTTTGTTGACCAAGTAATGTCTCTGCTTTTTATGCTGTCTAGGTTGGTCATAACTTTCCTGCCAAGGAGTAAGCATCTTTTAATTTCATGGCTGCAGTCACAATTTGCAGTGATTTTGGAGCCCCCAAAAATAAAGTCTGACACTGTTTCCACTGTTTCCCCATCTGTTTGCCATGAAGAGATGGGACCAGATGCCATGATCTTCGTTTTCTGAATGTTGAGCTTTAAGTCAACTTTTTCACTCTCCTCTTTCACTTTCATCAAGAGGCTTCTTAGTTCCTCTTCACTTTCTGCCATAAGGGTGGTGTCATCTGCATATCTGAGGTTATTGATATTTCTCCCGGCAATCTTGATTCCAGCTTGTGCTTCTTCCAGTCCAGCGTTTCTCATGATGTACTCTGCATATAAGTTAAATAAGCAGGGTGACAATATACAGCCTTGATGTACTCCTTTTCCTATTTGGAACCAGTCTGTTGTTCCATGTCCAGTTCTAACTGTTGCTTCCTGACCTGCATACAGATTCCTCAAGAGGCAGGTCAGCTGGTCTGGTCCCATCTCTTTCAGAATTTTCCACAGTTTATTGTGATCCACACAGTCAAAGGCTTTGGCATAGTCAATAAAGAAAAAATAAATGTTTTTCTGGAACTCTCTTGCTTTTTTGATGATCCAGCGGATGTTGACAATTTAATCTCTGATTCCTCTGCCTTTTCTAAAACCAGCTTGAACATCTGGAAGTTCATGGTTCACATATTGTTGAAGCCTGACTTGGAGAATTTTAAGCATTACTTTACTAGCGTGTGAGATGAGTGCAATTGCGTGGTAGTTTGAGCATTATTTGGCATTGCCTTTCTTTGGGATTGGAATGAAAACTGACCTTTTCCAGTCCTGTGGTCACTGCTGAGTTTTTCGAATTTGCTGGCATATTGAGCACAGCACTTTCACAGCATCATCTTTTGGATTTTAAATAGCTCAATGGGAATTCTATCACCTCTACTAGCTTTGTCTGTAGTGATGCTTCCTAAGGCCCACCTGACTTCACATTCCAGGATGTCTGGCTCTAGGTCAGTGACCACACCATCGTGATTATCTGGGTCGTGAAGATCTTTTTTGTACAGTTCTTCTGTGTATTCTTGCCATCTCTTCTTAATATCTTCTGCTTCTGTTAGGTCCATACCATTTCTGTCCTTTGTTGTACCCATCTTTGCATGAAATGTTCCCCTGGTATCTCTAATTCTCTTGAAGAGATCTCTAGTCTTTCTCATTCTATTGTTTTCCTCTATTTCTTTGCATTGATTGCCGAGGAAGGCTTTATTATCTCTTCTTGCTATTCTTTGGAACTCTGCACTAAAATGGGTATATCTTTCCTTTTCTCCTTACTTTTCACTTCTCTTCTTTTCACAGCTATTTGTAAGGCCTCCCCAGACAGCCATTTTGCTTTTTTGCATTTCTTTTCCATGGGGATGGTCTTGATCCCTGTCTCCTGTACAGTGTCATGAACCTCTGTCCATAGTTCTTCAGGCACTCTATCAGATCTAGACCCTTAAATCTATTTCTCACTTCCACTATATAATCATAAGGGATTTGATTTAGGTCATACCTGAATGGTCTAGTGGTTTTCCCTACTTTCTTCAATTTAAGTCTGAATTTGGCAATAAGGAATTCATGATCTGAGCCACAGTCAGCTCCCAGTCTCATTTTTGCTGACTGTATAGAGCTTCTCCATCTTTGGCTGCAAAGAATATAATCAATCTGATTTCAGTGTTGACCATCTGGTGATGTCCATGTGTAGAGTCTTCTCTTGTATTGTTGGAAGAGGGTGTTTGCTATGACCCGTGCGTTCTCTTGGCAAAACTCTATTAGCCTTTGCCCTGTTCCATCTGTACTGCAAGGCTAAATTTGCCTGTTACTCCAGGTGTTTATTGACTACCTACTTTTGTATTCCAGTCCCCTATAATGAAAAGGACATATTTTGGGGGTATTAGTTCTAAAAGGTCTTGTAGGTCTTCATAGAACAATTCAACCTCAGCTTCTTCAGCATTACTGGTCTGGGCATAGACTTGGATTACAGTAATATTGAATGGTTTGTCTTGGAAATGAACAGATATCATTCTATCATTTTTGAGATTGCATCCAAGTACTGCATTTTGGACTCTTTTGTTGACTATGATGGCTACTCCATTTCTTCTAAGGGATTCTTGCCCACAGTAGTAGATATAATGGTCATCACCATGATGGACAGCTCATGGTGGAAAGTTCTGACAAAATGTGGTCCACTGGAGAAGGGAATGGAAAACTACGTCAGTATTCTTGCCTTCAGAACCCCATGAACAGTATGAAAAGGCAAAAAGATAGGACACTGAACGATGAACTCCCCAGGTTGGTAGGTGCCCAATATGCTACTGGAGATCAGTGGAGAAATAATTCCAGAAAGAATGAAGAGACAGAGCCAAAGCAAAAACAACACGCAGTTGTGGATGTGACAAGTGATGGAAGTAAAGTCCGATGTTGTAAAGAGCCATATTGCATAGGAACCTGGAATGTTAGGTCCATGAATCAAGGCAAATTGGAAGTGGTCAAACAGGAGATGGCAAGAGTGAACAGATACATACCACTATATATAAAATAGATAACCAAAAAGGGCCTTTATATAGCACAGAGAACTATACTCAATATCTTGTAATAACCTATAATGAAAAATCATCTGAAAAAGAATATATATATAACATATATATATGAATCACTTTGCTGTATACCTAAACTAACACAACATTGTAAATCAGTTATACTTCAATTTTTTAAAAAACTGGAAAAGCAAGTTTAACTGTCACATAGGCACTGAGAGGTAAAGACTCTTGAGACAGATTTTGCCCAATTTCTAATACTTGTCTAACAGCATTTGCTAGAAAGATTATTATTGGATAAATGAATGAGTGACTAAAGAAGTGAAGAAATTTTTAAACCTTACTTCTAGAAATGAGGACCTGGCTCTAGATGTACAAACAAGCAAGTAATAACCATCTCCCCCATCTGGGTGCTGCTTTGGAGCCCACAAAGTACTTTCTCAGGCAGTATCACCCCGTCGTCTACCTTGGAGCAATGGTGAACAACCTTTATTAAACTACTCTGTTCAATAAGGAATTGAACAGCACCTAGTGAACTCAGACAGGTCTCCAGAAAAGCAATTATTAAAAAATGTAGAAGGGGTTAAGCACACCTTCTGAGGAAAAGTTAAAAGAATAAAGAATATTTCAGCTAGAAGAGAAGGTGATGATAAATTTTCAAGCAATGAAAGAATATCATACGAACAATGGTAACTGGCCATGAGTCCATCCCACGGAGGACAGAAAACAGGAAATGACAGTGTGAAGAGGGAGAGATTTACATTAAATCTAAAGAAAAAATGGAAGAAACTATGGTTTAGGACTCATAAGAATAATCAGACATATTGATTTAGGGCAGCCTGTGTTTACATGACACATACAACATAGATTCATTAAGTTCTGTTTGAACTCAGAGGAGTCATTATTCTTCAGAATGTATTTTATGTCACAGATCTGCGTACGTGGAAACTCCTTTGTAATGTAAGGCCGTATTTTTACAGGAGACTTCCAAGGCTGAGATTACCAAAAAATTAAGTTGGATTTTTCAGTGTACCCTTAGGAGAGACTTGTGTTATTCTCACACCTATCTTATCATAAATAATAAAATGATAGAGATGTCAGTGAGTTTCTACCATAAAATTTGTGGTCATCAGGCTAGTGATCCCATAGCTGTCTATAATATTTGTTATGCTCTGGGAAAGATACAGTTATCTACTTTTGCATAAAAAACATATGCTACTGAAAAGTGCCTCAAAAATAGTTGCTAAGATACAGATTTGACTTATTCTTGATACACAAGAATAAGTGATTTCACACTGGAAAGAAAAACATCAAACTTTCAATCAATTAAATCTAGGAAAAGGAAAAAATTTCAGACTACTTTGGCACTGAGTAAGCCAAACATTAGAAAGATTATCTGAGTCTTTTTACATTTCATCCAGAAGTTCTTAAACCCAAAAAATGTTGGCCAAGAGAGAATTTTAAACCAGTTTAAAATTTCTAAACAGTCTTAGAGACAAAGCACCTACTAGAGTTTATTATAAGGTGCAGAGTGCTATGAGGATTTAAAGAAGTAATCATTAGACCTCCCTGGTGGTCCTGTGGTTAAGACTCTGCTTCCATTGCAAGGGGCACACATTCAACTCCTAGCTGAGGAACTAAGATCTCACGGGCCATGTAGCGTGGTCAAAAAAATAAAATAAAAAAGTAATCATAAAATTCTGTGAGGCACAAGTGGTTAGAAGCCTTGACTGCAATGGCAGTTCTTGGATCTTGGAAGGATGGTGGAATGTTATTAGGGTGGTAACGATGCTGGAGATATACAAAATTATAGAAGAACAACCAAGGCTTTATTTGGGAACCAGAGATCATTTCATTTGTCTGAACTTTGTGGTACATATAACTGTTCGGGGCTACAGAGATAATTGGAAACAGAAAGCCCTGAATCACGCATCCAAAACATTATAAGAGAAACTCCCTTCATACAGTGGATAGTATGTCTAAGTCACACTAGACAAGGAGCTTTCATCTTGAGTATCAACACCCATGAATTAATAGAGAAGAACCAGTATGGTTTGCTGAGAGGTGTTCTGAGGCCCTGTCTCTGCATGGTGGGACATACTGTGATCAGCTAATGATGTCTGCCATGGTCAGTATAAGGAGCATCAGTACTGATTCCCCAGATGCTTAGCTATGTCACATCCACAGACTCTTCTAGTGATTTTAGATTCTAGACTCTTAAGATTCCATGCACTCTGAAAAGCATGTGTTTTTACTGAAAACATCATTTATTCCTCTATTCTTAAGGTTAGCTTCCTTTTTCATTTTGCAGAGTATAGCAGCCACGCAGTTGATTTAGTCTTAAGTATCTTAACTCATTGAAATTCTGTAACAGTAGTAAGAAGAAGGCCATGGCACCCCACTCCAGTACTCTTTCCTGGAAAATCCCACGGATGGAGGAGCCTGGTAGGCTGCAGTCCATGGGGTCGCTAAGAGTCAGACACGACTGAGCGACTTCACTTTCACTTTTCACTTGCATGCATTGGAGAAGGAAATGGCAACCCACTCCAGTATTCTTGCCTGGAGAATCCCAGGGACAGAGGAGCCTGGTGAGCTGCCATCTATGGGGTCGCAGAGAGTAGGACATGACTGAAGTGACTTAGCAGCAGCAGTAAGAAGGTGAAAGAGAGGGGGAAAAAATGGAGAAGGCCAACTCTTCAAGTGGAATATCTGAAAAACACCTATAGTTTCCTCTTTCTCTGAGCTCAGTATATGTATTGCATTATCTTCAACAAGTGGTATAAGAAGAGAAAAAGGAATCACACCAGCCACTCCATCTATTCTACTCGCCTCTGAAACAGACCTGCCTGACACACGCACCAAGACTCAGTTTTTCTAAACAGAAACTAGTAGGGGGAGAAAAGCGAAGGAAACACTTCCCACACAAAGGATGTGTTGGTTCTGGAAGATGATTCTCTTCTCTGATGCCAATAAAAAGACTATCTTTCAGTCAGCTTCAGATATCAGCAATGTTAAAAACAACAAAGATGACAAAATCACAAACTGGGTGAAATTGTATGCATGGGAATCCTTTCAACTATTCAAATTCAAAATAGCAAGACATGGGTTTGGTTCTCATATTTTTCCTCTAGAGGTTGTAAATTCTTTCAGAACTCAGATTCAGTCTTTAATGCTTACCTACCCAAAGTCAAAATAATAACTGAAAATCAAGGCATGTCAGCAAACAACCTCAGTCTGTCTCCTCTTTCCCCATCTCCTCCACCACTCACTTTCAGATTCAGAAAGCAGAACAACGACAATACAAAATACTCCTTAAAAAAAACCACTGGGTGTCACACATGAAAAGAATCTATGTAAGTCCAGTTAGGATGCAGGAATCATGAAAGCTCGCCTCCCCAGGGCTCATCTAAGTAGTGTGGGGAGCAGACTTAACTGTCCGTTTAGAATGCCACTTCATCAGAATGGGAGCAGCTTGACGGAGTGAGCATCTGCCCATGACTTGGGGTGGGAGGGGGATCTGCTCAATGACTCAATACTCGTGTTTATTTCAAACGTGTCCTGAACCTACACACTATGCCTGACGCTGTGTTGCAAATGTGAAACATGAGGTGTCCTAAGATCAGGGAGTTCCTGCTATAGTAGAGGAAGTAGAAACACACAACCAAAATAGCCCAGTGTGATGCAAGAATTGGAGATAGAAATGGCAACCCACTCCAGTATTCTTGCCTGGAAAATCCCAGGGACAAAGGAGCCTGGAGGGTTACAGTCCATGGGGTTGCAAAGAGTCAGCCATGCTGAAGCGACTGAGCCCAGCAGCAGCACAATGCAAGAATGGTCACCACTGTACCTGGGTGCTTCTGGGGGATCTTCTGGGGAAGGAAAGGCCAGAGCTGTGAAAGATATTTCAGAAGTGAATGTTCAACCCCTGACCTCAAAATCAGGTCTTCCTTAATACTTCAAAATCTTCTTTAATACTCACTGCCATACAAATACACTCAACATCCAAATTTAGGCATCAGAATTTCATCCGAATGATAGAATATTGCAGTTTTTAAACATTTTAAGTCTCGTACATGTATTTACACACATGTGTATATGTTGTGTGTATACATATATACCTGTGTGAACACACACATGCATATATATATATTTTTTTTAATGGGCAGGGAAAATACTCAAAGAGTATAAAATAAGAAAAAGTATAACAAGATAGAAACTGTGTTATATATAATAACAATATTGTCTCAGCCTATCGATAGTGATGCTACTGACTAGAAATGCCTGGGGACACTAAACTGGGCCTGTGCTACTTGTGTCGAGCCCCGCAGACATTTCCTTTATGGAGTCAATATTTTAGTTGGGCTGACCCTTGCGGTTCTTACTGTAATTGCAAGATATCCTCAGCAATAACTATCAGGAAATTTTGAAAAAAAATCAAGGCTTATTACTTACATGTCTTGGAAAGTATGCGGCATACCTGAGACCACATGGAGAGGTCACAGGTAGACAGAGAGAGAGAGAAATAGGAAAAGGATCTGGAGTTCCCCCTTCATTGGGGTCAAGGGTGGGATGCCTGCTTCCTGGTTTCACTCTTTACTGATGAATGTAAAATATAAGATCTGGATGGAAACAATCTAAGTGTGTATTGGTAGATGAATGAATAAAGATGCAGCATACACACACACACACACACACACACACAATGGAGTATTACTCAGCCATGAAAAAGAACGAAATAATGCCATCTGCAGCAACATAGGCAGATCTAGAGATTATTATACTAAGTGAACCAAATCAGACAGAGAAAGACAATACTGTATGATTTCACATATATCTGGAATCTCAAAAACAAAACAAATGAACAAACGTAACAAAACAGAAATTGAGTCACAGATACAGAGAACAAAGAGGTGATTGTCAGTGGGAAGAGGTATAAGTGAAATAAGTGAGGGAAATTAAGAGATATAAACTTCCAGTTACAAAATAAATGAATCACAGGGATGAAATGTATGCTTGTGGAATATATTCAATAATTATGTAATATTTTTATATGTTGAAAATAGTCAAAAGATACAAACTTCCAGTTACAAGATAAATAGGTACTAGGTATACAATGTACAATATGATTAATATAACTAACACGGCTCTATGCTATACATGAAAGTTGTTACAAGATTAAAGCATGAGTTCTCATCACAAAGAACAAATTTTTTCTTTTTTTTTATTTTGTATCTATATGAGATTATGGATGTTCAGTAAACTAATCGTGCTAATCATTTCATGACATATGGAAGTCAAATCACTATGCTGTACATCTTAAATTTATGCTCTGTGTGTGTGTGTGTGTGTGTGTGTGTGTGTTTAGCTGCTTAGTCATGTCCAACTCTTTGTGAACTCATGAACTGTACCCACCAGACTTCTCCATCCATGGAATTCTCTAGGCAAGAATACTGGAGTGGGGAGCCATTCCCTTCTCCAGGGGAATATTCCCAATCCAAGGATTGAACCCAGGTCTCCTGCATTGCAGGCAGATTCTTTACCATCTGAGACACTAGGGACCTAGGCCCCAAAGCTATGCAGTGAGCTTGTATATGACACATACAGGTATATGTCAATTATATCTCAATAAAGCTGGAGGGAAAAGAAAAATGTTCTAAATAATAACAGAATGAGAAAGGATACATTACATTTAAAGACTTGTGAGCTATAGCTACAATAATAGACATAAATACATCTTAAATGAGCAAATCCAAAAACCAGGACAACTGAAACAAACATTCCAAATAGCTAGTAAGAGTAACATGAAAAGTTACATTACCATGTGTAAATAGATAGCCAATGGGAATTTTCTATATGACTCAGGGAACTCAAACGGGGACTCTGTAATAACCTAGAGGGGTGGGATGGAGAGGCAGGTGGGAGGGAGGATGTTCAAGAGGGAGGGGCCACATATATACTGATGGCTCATTCATGTTGATGTTTGGCAGAAACCAACACAATTCTGTAAAACAATTATCCTTCAATTAAAAAATAAATTTGAAATAAAAAAAATAGCTAGTAAAAAAGAAGGACATGATTTTTAAAAAAGATAAGAACATATCTCAAAAACCGTAAAGAAGAAAACAATAAAGGTACTCAAAACAAAACCTACAACAGAAAAACAAATTTAAGAGAAAAAGAGATAAAGCATAAATTTTCCCAAAAGACCCTGTGAATCAAGAGTCCCAACTTGCTTGAGTAAAAACAAGAAGAACCTTACTCTTCGTCCAGAATCTTGTATTTTTGCACTTTGTCATTATTTCTGATAGGCTGGGACCTGGGACTTGGGACCTGGAAATTTTTACCAGAGTGCTTGCACCTGGACAAATGTCGCCTCCATTTCTTGAGCAACAGAATACAAAGAAACTATAAGAGACTAAAAATAACTGCATAAGTGAGCAGTTGGGGCAAATTACAAACAAGAAGACACAAAACAGTCACAAACCAACTGCCACTCTTGAGGTGCAAAAGCAGGGTACCCCACAAAATCTGTAAACACAGCAGCACCAAGGGGGTGCACAGACCACCCAAACCACCCCTCCAACCCCACCCACCCGCCTCAACACCCAGCTCATTTAAGGTACCAGCTTGTTCCCCGCCTTGGGAACAAACAGGAGCACCTGAATATCAATAAAGCCTTGCCTGAATTCCTCCTCTGGCCCCTTACCAATTTCTAGTGATTAAGGAGTCCACGAACCTGAGTCAGTCACATTTCTATCAGCGATATAGGGAAAGTTAAGAATTTCTGTCTATGTCCCTGCAGTTAACAAAAATAAGTAATAAATTCAGTACCCTCTTCAAAAAAACAAATTATAAAATCCAGAATTAAAGCTCAGGAAGGGAAAACAAGAGGTCAGTCAAATGAACAGTTGTTTATCTACCATAACCAGAGTTTTCTGGAAAAAAAAAAAAAAAAGAGGGAACTTCATGGGTGGACCAGGTCTGGCTCTTTTATCTAGTGTAGCTGTCAATGTGTCTGTTGGAGAGGGATGTCTTTGATGTGGACGCCTCAGCGATCAAAAGTTTAATGTCAGGCACATTGCAATCAAAAAAGCAAATATGATCCTGATGATAAATTTTGATCCTCATGATAAATTTCTAGTATGACATGACCCAGCTGGATGTTTTCCTTCCCCAAATTTCTGGGTATAGCTGACTCACCCCTGTTAGTCCACCACAGACTGTGGAAGTCCAAACGCCTGCCCCCAGATTTCTGCAGCTTCACCCTGAATCTCTGTGTTCATAGCCCCCCGAGTTCCTTCCCAGACTCCATGCTTACGCTGCTTGTATTGATCTAGACTTGAAATTAATATCTCCGCACAGCACCAAAATATCCAGTCACACAATGCAACAAATGCATTTGCTGCAAAAAAAAGAAACAAAAGAAAGCCAGGTCAAACAGCTTCCGCTGAATCTCCTTGGTAGAGGACACCCACACGCCATCTCTCTTCTTCCTGCAAATTGTCCTCCCACGCTGAACCAGAAAATGTACCAGTTTATTTTTCTCAAAAAAAAGAATTTCACCCCAAAGATAAATGCTGATGCCAGCTGTCACTTAATTAAAAAAAAAAATCAACTCATTATACACTAAAATGCTAACAGAGGAATTCCTGAGTTTGAGGATTGTGGACAATTTTTTTTCCTCTGTGGTCTTCTGTTTTGTTTTGGTTTTTTTTCCAAATTTTCTGTATATTCCTTTTGAAATAAGAAACACAAAATAAAATTGATGTTTTAAGAACTCACTTGTAAAGAGGGTGTGGAGGCCTCCGTGGGTGGGGGACGAGGAGGGTAGAGGGCCTGCCCCACTTCAGACCTGTTCCCGAGGCCCCGGTGAGTCAGCCAAGCACGCCCCCTAGTGGGGGAGCCCGTTGGCACCCTCTGCTCTCCCGGGCCTGTGAAAGCTGCCCTAGTCAAGGTCACCCAATTTCCTGCTTCCAAAGCTAACGAATGACCTTTTCTCAGCCTCACCCTTCTGGGCTTGTTCCTCCTGACAGGAAAGGGAGAGGCCGTTGTATTCTGGGTGTACAGGAAGCCAGGAGGGAAGCCCTGGCGGCCAGGAGGGTGCAGGAGCAGTGAGCCGCTCTGCGGAGCCCCTTTTCTAATAGGATGGTGTCACATCGTGGGTTCCTCAACCTTAGTTTTAAGAGGCTTTTTCAGTGTTTTGCTGGTCGTCCAGCATCACGGCAGCTAAACTGCTTGAACACAGCAGTTTGCCTATTTGGGGCTACAAGTTTAAAGGCCTTGTTTCATTTCTTGTTTCCTAAACTTTAATTTACAGCCTTAATCCTTTTCAGGATTCACTGGCATAGGCTCGCCGCTGTTTGCTAAGGTAAACATCAGCTCTCAGGCCGCCCCACTGTTTCGCTAGGTAGAAGGTGACGCCAGCCTGGAATTAGCTGGGGAGGAGGGTACACTTCAGCGGGGCTGGGAGAGATATTTCCCCCCATGAATCCTGCTTTGGGAGGCACCCCACCCCCTCACACAAGCCAACACCACCCTGCTCATGACTTCCCTCTGGGGCTGCTCTAAGCCTCCTGGAAATCTGATCTTCTCTCCTTAGCTTTCTCCTCCCTGTCACAGCCTCAGAGATACTCTTCGATTTTACAGTTTACACCAAACCTCTGCTCCAGCTGGGAAGGGGTGGGGTTTACACACTGTTCCCTCAACACCCTCTGAAGTTTGGCCTCTGGGCCTTGGCTCTCCTCAGGCCCTGCCCTCCCCCAGCAGCCCACCACTGAAGACACCTGCTCGCCTGGTCTGTGGGGCTCAAGCTGAGCCAGGCCGGGTCCTGGGGCCCTGTGCTGTAGTGCTTGCACCTGGACAGACGTCTCCTTGAGCAACAAAATGCAAAGAAACGTAGTTGGTGTTCAGTCACCAAGTCATGTCGGGATCTTTGCGACGCCATGGACCACAGCATGCCAGGCTTCCCTGTGCTATAAGGGACTAAAAAGAAATGACAAGGGACTGAAGAACTGTGTGCATGCGCAGCTGGGGCAAATTATGAACGGTAAGATACAAAAAGACCAAACATCCAGCTGCCACTTCTGAAGAGCTGGGAGCAAAAGCAGGGTGCTGTTCATGCCCCTTGCACACAACACCACCAAAGGGGTGGGCAAACCACCTAAGCCACCCCCCTGGCCCAACCCCAGGACGCACCCCTACCCTCCCCACATAAAAGGAATCAACTCTCCACCCTCATCAGGGAGTGAGCAAGGAAACTGTTACTTGTTATCACTCCCCCCTATTGCAACAGGGGCCCCAGTAAAGCCTTGCCTGAATTTCTTGTCTGGCCTCCTATCCATTTCTATTGATCAAGGAGGGCGAAGAACACTGATCAATAACAAAGCCACAGACTGCTAACAAAGGTTGCCCCCATAGTTCCAAGGCCAGTCACTAGGTGGTATTTTGATGACCTTTTCAAAGCCATCTCACAGTACATCTACCTGATGTCATCTTCTCTCAAGTCCCCCACCCCAGAAGCCTCTTACTGCCTAAATCTCTTCCCTCTCATGAATCCCTCCAGGAATTGCTTCTATCCTCAGGAGTCTGGCAATTCTTGCTGTTGAAACAATAATAGCACTTCTTTTGAGAGATTATTATGTGCTAGTAGCTGTGCTAATTATCTGCTTTTCATGAACTCTTGTAATCCTTACAGCAAACCAGGAGCAGACGCAGGTGGGTGAAGGGCTCATGCCTCTGTCCCACACCTCTTTCTCCAGGTTTTCTAGGTCCCCCCACCAGCACCTGGGGCCGGACAGGAGGCCAGTTCCTTTACAGCCAGGTGCCAAGGAGCGCTGAGACTCATCCCAGGGCCACTGGGGAGTTCAAAGCCCAGGCTCTTAGCCATTACATGACACTGTCCTATTGCTTTTGAGGTAGGAGATTGACAGGGTCCAGGTTGGAAATTCGCAATCAGCCAGCCTTCTCTTTCCATTTTCTGAGGCAAAAGATAGGTGGGCTCCAGTTGAGAAATTTACAACCAGCCCCCTGTTTGCTCTCAGAAATGGAAGTAACAATAGAAACAGGGTAAATAGCCAGTCTTTGTCGCTTGTGTTCATCTCAAGGGAATAATCATGGCAAGGACAAAGAGAGGCAAAACCTCTGAGTAAAAGATAATGGAGATACTACACATGCACAAAAACCCTCCTCAGAATCAAAAGTCAGGGGATAACTCCAGGCCATAATGAGTCTTGTTCCTCCCAGAAGCCTTCACGTCAATATCCAGGGGAGCATCCCAGAGTAGGTCTAGTTGTGGAAAAGAAACCAGATAATTGTCCTGAAGGAGGACAAAGACTCAGAAGAACTGATCTATATAAATGACTTAACCGCCTCTTTACAGTGCTCTTCCTCACTGGGGGGGACGCCCACACCCTTTCTCTCTGGGTGTGCATCTCTGCCCTGCTTCTATCTCAACTTAACAAACTGTGTCTCTATGCACTCTCCCACTTGTGGTTGTGCTGTCTCTAATAATAAACTCTGTACCTGCATGTCCCGCTTCTGCCTCTGTGATAAATGCATTTTTCACTGGAGGCAAAGATCCAGGAAAAATTAGCTGCTAACCTCTAGCCCTTGTTGGTCTGGTGGCTAGGATTCCTAGTTTTCATGCTGGCTGCTGCTGCTGCTAAGTCGCTTCAGTCATGTCCGACTCTGTGCGACCCCATAGACAGCAGCCCACCAGGCTCCCCCGTCCCTGGGATTCTCCAGGCAAGAACACTGGAGTGGGTTGCCATTTCCTTCTTCAATGCATGAAAGTGAAAAGTGAAAGTGAAGTCACTCAGTCATGTCCGACTCCTAGCGACCCCCATAGACTGCAGCCTACCAGACTCCGTCCATGGGATTTGACAGGCAAGAGTACATCCTGGCTACCCAGGTTCACTTCCTGGGCAGGGAATTAAGATCTCATTCCATGCCACCACTCGCTACTGCCTCACTGAGATCACTTTCTTCTTCCTTTTCTAATTGCAGTGTGTGTTCTCTCTCCCTAAATACTTGTGAGAATGGGCTATGTGAAGCCCTGCAGACATCCTAGCACAGCTCCTTGCCCATGGTAGCTCAGAACCACAGCACTTGATGGAAAAGCCAGAACATTTCCTCACAATTGAAGGTCACCCAGTGAGAGTCTCTGATCCCCAGGATTCCCAGCTGCTCTTCTGGAAGCAGCTGCTGGGTCAGTGGAGGCCTGAGATGTTCCCAGATACTCAACACCTGAGGTGGCTGAGAGAGACAGAAAGGAGAGAGGAGGGCCACAGAGAGATTTTTTCTGGAGCAATACTTTCACTCAGAGAACCAAGAAGGCCCCTGAAGCATCACACATCTTCATCATTGAGCTGGTCCAGGGAGTAGAGGAGGAGGGGGCAGGACCAAAGCTACATTTTTGCTGCAGGTGTAGCTTTTGGCCATATAACTGCAAGTTTATGATGAGAAGAGAAGAAAGGATACGATGCCCTTGAGTGAGTAAGTGAAAGTTGCTCAGTCGTGTCCGACTCTTTGAGACCCCATGGACCGTAGTCCATGGAATTCTCCAGGCCAGAATACTGGAGTAGGTAGTCTATCCCTTCTCTAGCGGATCTTCCTGACCCAGGAATTGAACCAGGGTCTCCTGCATTGCACGTGGATTCTTTACCAACTGAGCTATCAGGGAAGCCATGATGCCCTTATTGGGTTCTAACCCTGGAAATTTATTTTGTAATTCAAGTTTATTATCCACATCTATGCAAAATAAATTATCTTTATTGATCAATTTCACTAAATTGCCACAAGTTTTATAACTTCTTCTCATTGGCTTTTAAAAGTGAACTTAGTGTTTCTCAATGTGCTCCAGCCTTGACAGCTTTCAACAGATGTGACTGGCATTATATCGCACTGTTACCAGTGTTTTCCAGGTCATTCCAGTCTGGAGTCAAAACCAGGGTCTCCATAAGAGAAACAGAAGAGACAGATAACAACTCCTATTTCTCTGGCTCCCTTTCCACGCACAGTTGCAGAATCTAGCCCTCTCTCCCAAATATGTCTGGGAGCTCCATGGAGTGTCCATGGGGCTTTTCCTCCCTGCTCTATGTGCCGTGGTGACATTCACTGCTCCCTTCAAAGCCCAAGCCAAGCCTAGTTTAAGGTAAAATTAAAAATTACCTTAAGAATTTAAGGTAAAACTCTTTCCCAAGAGTTGCTGTTGTTCAGTTGCCCAGTCATGTCCTTTTCTTTGCAACCCTGTGGACTGCAGCACAGCAGGCCTCCCTGTCCCTCACCATCTCCCAGAGTTTGCCCAAGTTCATGTCCATTCCTAGTCATTTTTGCAAATGGCCCCAGGAAGGGCACCACCCCATACAAGGGCACATCAGTAACCATTGCCTCCATGCAAAGCCTTCTTCCCCTGCTCATCTGTGTTTAGGTTAGTTCCTAGTCTCTCTCTCCTATGAGCAGGGGGACAGAGTCTGGAGAGAGGTTCTTGGGAGTGAGATCAGAGGGCAATGCCCAGAGAAAGAGGGGGCCTCCCTCAATCATCTCCTTCTCTCATCAGTCTCTCATCAGTTCCAGCCTGCTGACCTTCACAAGAGGAGGGAAGAACTATTTGTACAGTATCAGATCAGGTAGGTATAGTCACTTGGTTGATCTGGGATCATTTGAGACAACTCTGAATGAGACAGGAATAATTATTAGGTCTTCTGGTGCCTTTGATTCTATCCTAAAAGTAGAAGAAAAGAGAGAGAGGGTGGCTGGAGAGAAATAGGTAAATGAAGTTCAAACCAATTGGGGCTGGACTCTGAATCAATGGAAAATATCCTGAAGCTACTAAAGAATGTCTCTTCTTAAGTCCAGTCAGGCTGCTATAACAAAGTGGCTCATAAGCAATACTTTATTTCTCACAGTCTGGAGGCTGGGAAATTCCATCATCTGGGTGCCGGTAGATTTGGTGTCTGGTGAAAGCCTGCTTCCTGGTTCGTAGGCAACCATCTTTTCATTGTGTCCTCATGTGGCAGGAGGACAGGAGGTGCTCTCTGGAGCCTCTTATACAAGGGCACTGATCTCATCCATGAACACTTCACCTCATGACCCAGTCACCTCCCAAAGGCCCCACCTCCAAAGACCACTATACTGGGGAGTTAGGATTTCAACATAGGAATTTGGGGAGGACCTAAACGTTCAGACCATAGCAATGTCTGTCACTCAAACCCCAGGACTGGCTGAACACTGGTGTGCTCCACACCGTATCCAGTGGAAGAGGAAAATGTACTAGCTTCCTGATTATTGCCACTGATATGGTGGGTTAAAATAAGAGAAGTTTATTTTCTTAAAACTCTGGAGGCCAGAAGTCCAAAATAAAGGGGTTTGCAGGGCCACATTCCATCCAGAAACTCTAGGAAAGAATCCTGCTTCACCGCTTCCAGCTTCCAGGGGCTCCTGGACTTCTCTGTCTTGTGGCTGCAACACTCCAACCTCTGCCTCCGTCTCCATATGGCCTTCTTCCTGGTGTGCCTCTGAGTCACTCATAAGGACACTTCTCTGTCACTTATAAGGACATTATCATTGGACTTAGGGCCCTAAGTCTAGAATGTTCTCATTTCAAGATTCTTAGTTGAATTACATCTTTAAGGACCCTATTTCCAAATAAGGTAGCACTCACAGGCACGAGATCAGGACCTAGACATACCTTTCAGGGGACACAATTTAACCTGCTAGAGATCTCATTCTCACCTGGCCAATCTTCCACTTTCTGTCTGAAACAATCCAGAGAAGGTTAGACAAAAGGCATTTCCAATTAAACTGAAAAGCTCTTGCACAGCAAAGGAACCCATAAACAAGACAAAAAGACAACTCTCAGAATGGGACAAAATATGTGCAAATGAAGCAACTGACAAAGGATTAATCTCCAAACCATACAGCTTGTGCAGCTCAATATAAAAAATATCAAAAATGGGCAGAAGATTTAAATAGACATTTCTCCAAAGAAGACTTGCAGATGGCCAACAAACACATGAAAAGATGCTTTACATCAGTCATTATTGGAGAAACGCAAATCGAAACTACAATGAAGTATCACCCCGCACCAGTCAGAATGGCCATCAGAAAATCTATAAACAATAAATGTTATTGGTGGGAATGTAAATTGGTATAGCTACTGTGAAGAACAGTACAGGTTCCTTAAAAAAACTAAAAATAAAACTACCACATGACTCAGCAATCTCACTACTGGGCATATACCCTGAGAAAATCATAATTCAAAAATGTACATGTACCCCAGTGTTCATTGCAGCCCTGTTTACGATAGCCAGGATATGAAAGCGGCCTAAATGTCCATTGACAGATAAATGGATAAAGAAGATGTGGTACATATAGACAATGGAATATTACACAGCTGTAAAAAGGAACAAAATTGGATCCTTTGTAGTGGTGTGAATGAATTCAGAGTCTGTCATACTGAGTGAAGTCAGAAAGAGAAAAATAAGTATCATATATTAACACATATTTATTGAATCTAGAAAAATGGTACTGAAGAACCTATTTGCAGGGCAGGAATAGAGACACAGATGTAGAGAACAGACTTATGGACAGAGCAGAGTGGGGAGAGGGCGGGACAAACTGGGAGAGTAGCATTGATGTATATATACCACCATGTGTCTCATAGCTAGCTAGTGGGAAGTTGCTTATAGCACAGGGAGCTCAGCTCAGTGGTCTGTGATGACTGAGAGGGGTGGGAGGAAGGCTCAGATGGGAGCGGATATATGTATACTTGCAGCTGATTTGCATTGTTGTACAGCAGAGACTAATACAACATGGTAAAGCAATTATACTCCACTTTTCAAAAATAAATTTTAAAGAGGCACTTAAATATCAGATAACCTGAGAACATGGGTGCCACAGTCTTGGAAAGTGACCCTGTAAAAACACTGTAGACAGAGGTGTGTTGTTTTTCAACTTCCCTAGTGCCCTGAGGCTCAGAGTACTGTGCTAGAAACTGACGGCAACATTTCTCTTGAATTTTCTGGAGTTAATAGAGACAGGACAGGGAGAGATGAAGGTTGGACAAATAGATTATGAAGACTTCTTTCCATTTACTGCTCCCCACTTTACTTCCACTCCAACCACACCGACATTACCTGAGCAGAGACCAAGGAAGAGGGCAGATAAACACTTGACAGGTGAATGCATAAAGGAATTTATAAACAAGTTAAAGTTTCTTGTAAGTGCTGCAGTTTTCTAGCACATATCATGTGCAAAAGAATCAGCAAGGCAAATAATTCAATCTGATTTGATCAGTATTACATGCCCTACTACTCTGAGGTTGGAAGTAAAATGAGACATTTTAATACAACAAATATGAAAGCTTAGTCACATGGTGGTGATGGGGCTGGTGGTAACATTAGTCAATATTCATGAAGCCCTACCAAGGGACAGGTGATGTGCTTGAGAGGTAAAGTTATTATCAAAATACTTTGGTAGGGACTTCCCTGGTAGTCCAGTGGTTAAGCCACTGTGATCCCATTGTAGGGGGCTCGGGTTCAATCATTGGTCAGGGAAATAAGACCCTACATGTTGCACCAATGTGGCCAAAATACACACACACACACACACCAATGTGGCCAAAACACACACACACACACACTTTGGTGATTATGTGCTTCTTTAGTAACACATTAAATAACAAGATCAACCTACTGACAGGCGTCATAATTACCATAATTTCAAACTAGCAAGAAGCACAAGTAATATTCTGAGAAACCTGCAACAACTTTGACATATAAATCTATGATTTCTGTTGCTGACAAAGTCACAGGTTCTGCGCATATTACTGGGATCTGTTGCCACATTCATAACTATAGGAATTGCTAAATTTCGGGCGGATGTTGATAAAATGAAGACACGGGTTTCTATTCCTATCCAGGTTTAGAGAGCACCTGAATTCTCTCCACACATCTCTTGTCTGTGGACCTAGATACACACTATGCCAAGCTTTCCCTTTCTCTTAGGAGAAGCTCTTTAAAATAATCTGTTCTCTTAACAGCTTCAAGAGTACTGCAGAATCACTGGCAGTCAGGTCATTTTCCTGTCAACTGAAGAGAAACGTCATGTGCCAGAGGCACTGGGCAGGAGACGTCCCCTCCTACACAGAGCAGCAGTGAGAGCCGCCCCTGTGCACACTCAGCTGTCCTATCCTGTGGTGTGTCCTGGGAGATGCTAGTCCGGTGAAACGCTCCATGCTGTGGGCAAGTGAGTTTAGGAAATGCAGCATCAGCTCTCTCCCTTTTAGAAATTCACTGTGTATGAGCAGAGCAAAGTCTCCACAGTGTACTATAAAGTGGTTTACCTAAAGCCCCATGACCTGACCATGGAACTTCCCTCCTTCTTTTATTCCATGGCTGAACTAAAGCTTTACAATACACACCTTGGGAAACCCTAAACTGTGTCATATTAAAAGCACCACAAAAGAACTGCAAAACCAATGAAAATAAACTGGCTTCAAATTAAACCCACAGTTTTTTCCTAGAACAAATCCAGAACTAGCTCCAGGAGGGAGAGAGAAGTGGTATGCCTGGGTAGTTTCTGTCATGTGTAGTAGCAGTTCACACAGTTTAATGAAAACCATATTTCCTTCTGTTTGCCATTAAGGAGTTCTAGGGTCAAGATCTGCCTAGTGAGTAAATGTGCGTGCCTGGTAGGTCACTTAGTCATGTCTTACTATTTGGGACCCTGTGAACTATAGCCCACCAGGCTCCTCTGTCCATGGGATTTCCCAGGCAAGAACACTGGAGTGGATTGCTGCTGTGCCTTCCTCCAGAGGATCTTCGCAACCCAGGGATCGAACCCACATCTCTTATGTCTCCTGCATTGGCAGACAGGTTCTTTACCGCTAGTACCACCTGGGAAGCCTCAGTGAGTAAATAGCCATCTCATAATCCCTGCTCAACTGCGATAATCACAGGAGTTTTCAAAACAACTTTAGTGATCTGGGTTTTTTTTTAATTAATTTTTTTATTGAAGGATAATTGCTTTACAGAATTTTTCTGTTTTCCGTCAAACCTCAACATGAATCAGCCGTAGGTATACATATATCTCCTCCCTTTTGAAACTCCCTCTCATCTCACTCCGCATCCCACCCCTCTAGGTTGATACAGAGGCCCTGTTCGAGTTTCCTGAACCATACGGCAAATTCCTGACGGCTATCTATTTTAATTATGGCAATGTAAGTCTATGTTACTCTTTCCATACATCTCACCCTCTCCCCACATGCATAAGTCTATTCTCTGTATCTGTTTCTTGATTGTGCCCTGTAAATAAATTCTTCAGTACAATTTTTCTAGATTCGATATATATGCATTAGAATACGAAATTTATCTTTCTGACTCACTTCACTCTGTATAATAGGTTCTAGGTTCATCCACCTCATTAGAACTGACTCAAAGGCATTTCTTTTGATGGCTGAGTAATATTCCATTGTGTATATGTACCACAACTTCTTTATCTGTTCACCTGTCGATGGACATCTAGATTGCTTCCATGCTCTACTACTGTAAGTAGTGCTGCAATGAACAATGGAATACATGGGTCTTTTTCAATTTTGGTTTCCTTAGGGTGTTTGCCTAGGAGTGGGATTGCTGGGTCATACGGGGATTTTATTCCTAGTTTTTTAAGGAATCTTCATACCATCTTCCATAGTGGCTGTATCAATTTACATTCCCACCAACAGTACAAGAGCGTTCCCTTTTCTCCACACCCTCTCCAGCATTTATTGTTTGTAGACTTTTTGATGATGGCCATTCTGACTGGTATGAAGTGATATCTCATTGTAGTTTTTATTTGCATTTCTCTAATAATGATTGATGTTGAGCATTTTTTCATGTGTTTGTTGGCCATTTCTATGTCTTCTTTGGATAAATGTTTCTTTAGGTATTTTCCCATTTTTTGATTGCATTGTTCATTTTCTGGTATTGAGTTGTATGAGCTGCTTGTATATTTTGGAAATTAATCCTTTGGAAGTTGTTTCATTTGCTATTATTTTCTCCCATTCTGAGGGTTGTGTTTTCACCTTGCTTATAGTTTCCTTTGCTGTGCAAAAGCTTTTAAGTTTAATCAGGTACCACTTGTTTACTTTTGTTATTATTTCCATTACTCTAGGAGGTGGGTCATAGAGAATCATGCTTTGATTTATGTCATCAAGTGTTCTGCCTATGTTTTCCTCTAAGAGTTTTATAGTTTCTGGTCTTACATTTAGGTCTTTAATCCACTTTGAGTTTATCTTTGTGTTTGGTGTTAGGAAATGTTCTAATTTCATTCTTTTACATGGAGCTATCCAATTTTCCCCGGAGAAGGCAATGACACCCCACTCCAGTACTCTTGCCTGGAAAATCCTATGGACAGCGGAGCCTTGTAGGGTGCAGTCCATGAGGTCACGAGGAGTCCAACACTTACTGAGCAACTTCACTTTCACTTTTCACTTTCATGCATTGGAGAAGGAAATGGCAACCCACTCCAGTGTTCTTGCCTGGAGAATCCCAGGGACAGTGGAGCCTGGTGGGCTGCTGTCTATGGGGTTGCACAGAGTTGGACACGACTGAAGCGACTTAGCAGCAGCAGCAGCAATCCAGTTTTCCCAGCACCGTTTATTGAAGAGGTTGTCTTTGCCCCACTGTATATTCTTGCTGCCTTTGTCAAAAAACAAGATATCCATAAGTGCAGGGGTTTATTTCTGGGCTTTCTATCTTGTTCCATTGGTCTATATTTCTGTTCATGTGCCAGTGCCATACTGTATTGATGACTGTGGCTTTGTAGTATAATCTGAAGTCAGGAAGGTTGATTCCTCCAGTCCCATTCTTCTTTCTCAAGACTGCTTTGGCTATACAGGGTCTTTTGTGTTTTCATATGAATTGTGAAATTTTTTTGTTCTAGTTCTGTGAAAAATGCCATTGCTAATTTGATAGGGTTCACATTGAATCTGTAGATTGCATTTGGTAGTATAGTCATTTTCACAATATTGATTCTTCCTACCCAGGAACATGGAATATCTCTCCATCTATTTATGTCATCTTTGATTTTTTCAATAGTACCTTATAATTTTCTGTGTACAGTTATTTTGTCTACTTAGATAAGTTTATTCCTATATATTTAATTCTTTTTGTTGCAATGGTGAATGGGATTGATTTCTTAATTTCTCTTTCTGATTTTTCATTGTTAGTATATAGAAATGCAAGTGGTTTCTGTGTATTGATTTTGTATCCTGCAACTTTGCTAAATTTTCTGATTAGCTCTAGTAATTTTCTGATACTATCTTTTAGGGTTTTCTGTGTATAGTATCATGTCATCTGCAAACAGTGAGAGCTTTACTTCTTCTCTCCCAATCTGGATTCCTTTTATTTCTTTTTCTTCTCTGGAAGTAGCTAGAACTTCCAGAATTATGTTGAGTAATAGTGGTGAAAGTGGACATCTTTGTCTTCTTCCTAATCTTAGGGGGAATGCTTTCAGTTTTTCTCCATTGAGAATAATGTTTGCTGCAGGCTTATCATCAGTTCAGTTCAGTCTCTCAGTTGTGTCCAACCCTTTGAAACCCCGTGGACTGCAGCATGCCAGGCTTCTCTATCCATTACCAATTCCTGGAGCTTACCCAAACTCATGTCATTGAATCGGTGATGCCATCCAAACATCTCAGCCTCTGTCATTGCCTTCTCCCCCCATCTTCAATCCTTCCCAGCATCAGGGTGTTTTCAAATGAATCAATTATTCACATCAGGTGGCCAAAGTATTGAAGTTTCAGATTCAGCATCAGTCCTTCCAATGAACATTCAGGACTGATTTCCCTTAAGATGGGCTGGTTGGATCTCCTAGCAATCCAAGGGACTCTCAAGAGTCTTATCCAACACCACAGTTCAAAAGCATCAATTCTTTGGCTCTCAGCTTTCTTTATAGTCCAACTCTCACATTCATACATGACTACTGGGGAAAACATAGCTTTGACTAGATGGACCTTTGTTGGCAAAGTAATGTCTCTGCTTTTTAATGTGCTAAGTTGGTCATAACTTTTCTTCCAAGGAGCAATCATCTTTTAATTTCATGGCTGCAGTCACCATCTGCAGTGATTTTGGAGCCCCCCCCCAAAATAGTCTCTTATTGTTTCCATTGTTTTCCCATCTATTTGCCATGAAGTGGTGGGACCAGGTACATGATCTTAGTTTTCTAAATGTTGAGTTTTAAGCCAACTTTTTCACTCACCTCTCACTTTCATCAAGAGGCTCTTTAGTTCTTTGCTTTCTGCCATAATGGTGGTGTCATCTGCATATCTGAGGTTATTGATATTTCTCCTGGCAATCTTGATTCCAGCTTGTGATTCATCCAGTCCAGCATTTCTCATGATGTACTCTGCATATAAGTTAAATAAGCAGGGTGACAATATACAGCCTTGACTTACCTCTTTCCCAATTCAGAACCAGTCTGTTGTTCCATATCCAGTTCTAACTGTTGCTTCTTGACCTGCATACAGATTTCTCAGGAGGCAGATAAGGTGCTCTGGTATTCTCATCTCTTTAAGAATTTTCCAGTTTGTTGTGATCCACACAGTCAAAGGCTTTAGCATAGACAATGAAGCAGATGTGTTTCTGGAATTTTCTTGCTTTTTTGATGATCCAGTGGATGTTGGCAATTTGATCTCTGGTTCCTCTGCCTTTTTTAAATCCAGTTTGAACATCTGGTTCTTGGTTCATGTACTGTTGAAGCCTCACTTGCAGAATTTTGAGCATTACTTTGCTAGCATGTGAAATGAGTGCAATCGTGCGGTAGTCTGAGGATTCTTTGGCATTGCCTTTCTTTGGGATTGGAATGAAAACTTACATTTTCCTGCCCTGTGGCCACCACTGAATTTTCCAAATTTGCTGGCATATTGAGTGAAGCACTTTCACAGCATCATTTTTTAGGATTTGAAATAGCTCAACTGGGATTCCATCACCTCTACTAGCTTTGTTCATAGTGATGCTTCCTAAGGCCCACTTGACTTTGCATTCCAGAATGCCAGAGCTCTAGGTGAGTGATCACACCATTGTGATTATCTGGGTTGTGAAGATCTTTTTTTGTATAGTTCTTCTGTGTATTCTTGCCACTTCTTCTTAATATCTTTTGCTTCTGTTAGGTTAATACCATTTCTGTCCTTTATTGTGCCCATCTTTGCATGAAATGTTCCCTTGGTATCTCTAATTTTCTTGAAAAGATCTCTAGTTTTTCCCATTCTATTATTTTCCTCTATTTCTTTGCAATGATCGCTCAGGAAGGCTTTTTTACCTCTCCTTGCTGTTCTTTGGAACTCTGCATTCAAATGGGTATCTTTCCTTTTCTCCTCTGCTGTTTGCTTCTCTTCTTTTCATGGCTATTTGAAAGGCCTCCTCAGACAACCATTTTGCCTTTTTGCATTTGTTTTTTCATATCATATATGGCCTTTACTATGTTGAGGTAGGTTCTTTATAGGCCCATTTTTTTAAGAGTTTTAATCACAAATCATGCTGAATTTTGTCAAAGACTTTTTCTGCATCTATTGCGATTATCATGTGGTTTTTATTTTTCAGTTTTTTAATATGGTGTATCACATTGATTGATTTGTGCATATTGAAGAATCCTTGCATTCCTGGAATAAACCCAACTTGATCATAGTGTATGAGCTTTTTGATGTGTTGCTGAATTCTGTTAGCTAAAATTTTGTTGAGGATTTTTGCATCTATGTTCATCAGTGATAGTTCGTCAGTGATAGGCCTGTAGTTTTCTTTTTTTGTGTTGTCTTTGTCTGATTTTGGTATCAGGGTGATGGTGGCCTCGTAGAATGAGTTTGGGAGTGTTCCTTCCTCTGCAGTTTTTTGAAAGAGTTTTAGAAGGATAGGCATTCGCCCCTCTCTAAATGTTTAATAGAATTCTCCTGTGAAGCCATCTGGTCCTTGGGTTTTGTTTTTTGGGAGATTTTTGAACACAGGTTCAATTTCAGTGCTTGTAATTGGGTTGTTTATACTTTCTATTTCTTCCTGGTTCAGTCTTGAAAGATTGAACTTTTCTAAGAATCTGTGGTTATCTATTTTATTGCCATATAGTTGTTCATAATAGTCTTTTATAATCCTTTGTATTTCTGCATTGTCTGTTGTAACCTCTCCTTTTTCATTTCTAATTTTGTTGATTTGATTCTTCTTTTTTTCTTGATCAGTCTGGCTAAAGGTTTGTCAATTTTGTTTATCTTCTCAAAGAATCAGCTTTTAGTTTTATTAGTCTTTACTATTGTTTTGTTTCTTTTTCATTTATTTCTGCTCAGATCTTTATGATTTCTTTCCATCTACTAATTTTGGGGGTTTTTTGTTCTTTTTACAGTTGTTTTAAGTGTAAATTTAGGTGGTCTATTCAATGTTTTTCTTGTTTCTTGAGGTAGGATTGTATTGCTATCAACTCTCCTTTAGAACTGCTTTTGCTGCATTCCATAGGTTTTGAGTTGTCATGTTTTCATTGTCATTTGTTTCTAGAAAATTTTTGATTTCACTTTTGATTTCTTCAGTAAGCTGTTGGTTGTTTAGAAATACATTGTTTACTCTCCATGTGTTTGTGTTTCTTACAGTTTTTTTCTTGTAATTGATATCTAGTCTCATGGCATTGTGGTCAGAGAAGATGCTTGATACAATTTCAATTTTCTTAAATTTACTGAGGTTTGATTTGTGACCCAAGATGTGGTCTATCCTGGAGAATGTTCCATGCGCACTTGAGAAGAAGGTGTATTCTTCTGCATTTGGATGGAATGTCCTGAAGATATCAATGAGAGTCATCTCATCTAATGTATCATTTAAGACTTGTGTTTCCCTATTAATTTTCTGTTATGATGATCTGTCCATTGGTGTGAGTGGGGTGTTAAAGTCTCCTGCTATTATTGTGTTCCTGTCAATTTCTCCTTTTATGTCTGTTAGTGTTTGTCATGTATTGAGGTGCTCCTACGTTGGGTGCATAGATATTTACAATTGTTACGTCTTCCTCTTGGATTGATCCTCGATCATTACATAGTGTCCTTCCTTATTTCTTTCAATCTTTATTTTAAGGTCTGTTTTGTCTGATATGAGGATTGCTACTCCAGCTTTTGCTTCCCATTTGCATGAAATACATTTTTCCATCCTCTCACTTTCAGTTTATATGTGTCTTTAGGTCTGAAGTGGGTTTCTTGTAGACAGCATATATATGGGTCTTGTTTTTGTATCCATTCAGCCAGTCTGTGTCTTTTGGTTGGGGCATTTAATCCACTTACATTTAAAGTAATTATTGATATATGTTCCTATTGCCATTTTCTTAATTGTTTGGGGTTGATTTGGTAGATGTTTTTTTCCTCTTGTATTTCTTGACTATATAAGTCCCTTTAACATTTGTTGTAAAGCTGGTTTGGTGGCACTGAATTCTCTTAACTTTTGCTTGTCTGAAAAGCTTTTTCTCTCTCCATCAATTTTGAATGAGATCCTTGCTGGGCACAGTAATCTTGGTTGTAGATTTTTCCCTTTCAGTACTTTAAATATATCCTTCCATTCCCTTCTGGCCTGCAGAGTTTCTGCTGAAACATCAGCTATTAAATGCATGGGGTTTCCCTGTATATTACTTGTTGCTTTTCCCTTGCTGGTTTTTTTGGCAATTTATTTTTTTTATTTTGGCAATATCTGGCAGTTTATTAACCAATGGAACATACTGAATAACAAACTATCTTACATCTTTCAGGAAGAAGAAACACTAGATTTGAAAACACATCACCCACTGAATTTAGACACAACATCTCTACTCAATTAAGAGAAACATTTGTACAGTCCAGGTCTTTATTCTTACACCCAACAGGCCCTACATTCATAGGGAATGGGCTCCAACAGTTCAGGTTCCTTTCCACTGGTCCTCATGAAGTGTGTTCTCTGGGTGGAGCAGGCTGGTGCTTCAGCTGAACCCAAATCCCTTTCTCTTTGGCTTCCTTCTTTTTCTGATCATTTTCCTTCACATGTTTCAGGAAGCTGTCTAGGCTCTTAGAGTGCTTAATATGTTCAATAGGCACATTAATTCTCTTGGCAAGAATCTTGCCATTAACTTGTTTGTTTACAGTGATGCCAGCAGCATGCTGGGTAACATTGTAGATTCTCCCAGTTTTGCCATGGCAACATTTGTGGGGCATTCCTTTTTGAACAGTACCCATGCCCTTGATATCTACAATATCACCCTTCTTGTAGATTTGCATAGATGTGGCCAAAGGAACAACTCCATGTTTTTGAAAGGCCTAGAGAACATGCAGCAGGTGCCCCTCCTCTTTTCCTTTGTGTTGGTCATTTTGGCAAATTACTGGAAGATGGTGGTTCCAGCCGACAGGCTCCCTTGCTGCTTTTAATATTCCTTCCTTGTGTTTAGTCTTTGTTAGTTTGATTAATATGTGTCTTGGTGTGTTTCTCCTTGGGTTATCCTGTATGGAACTCTTTGCACCTCTTGGACTTGATTGACTATTTCCTTTTCCATGTTGGGGAAATTTTCAACTATAATCTCTTCAAAAATTTTCTCATACCCTTCCTTTCTCTCTTCTTCTTCTGGGACCCATATAATTCGAAAGTTGGTGCCTTTGATATTGTCCCATCGGTCTCTGAGACTATCCTCAGTTCTTTCCATTCTTTATACTTTATTCTGCTCTTCAGAAGTTATTTCCATCATTTTAACTTCCAGCTCACTGATTCGCTCTTCAGCTTCAGATATTCTGCTATTGATCTCTTCTAGAGTATTTTTAATTGTAGTAATTGTGTTGTTTGTCTCTCTCTGTATGTCTATTCTCTAATTCTTCTAGGTCTTTGTTAATTGATTCTTGCATTTTCTCCATTTTGTTTTCAAGGTTTTTGATCATCTTTACTATCATTATTCTGAATTATTTTTCAGGTAGTTTGCCTATTCCCTCTTCATTTATTTGATCTTCTGTGTTTTTAATTTGTTCCTTCATTTGTGTAGTATTTCTCTGCCTTTTCATTATTTTTTTTACCTTATTGTGTTTGAGGTCTCTTTTTGCCAGCCTTGAAGGTTGAATTCTTTCTTCCTTTTGGTTTCTGCCCTCCTAAGGCTGGTCCAGTGGTTTGTGTAAGCTTCATATAGGGTGCGATTTGTGTTGTTTTTGTTTGTGTGTTTGTTTGTTTGTTTTCCCTCTGATGGGCAAGGCTGAGTGAGGTGGTAATCCTGTCTGCTGGGTTTGTATTTTTGTTTTGTTTGTTGTTTAGATGAGGCTTCCTGTACAGGGTGCTCCTGGTGGTTGGGTGATGCCGGGTCTTGTATTCAAGTGGTTTCCTTTGTGTGAGTTCTCAATATGTGATACTCCCTAGAGTTAGTTCTCTGGTAGTCCAGGGTCTTGGAGTCAGTGCTCCCACTCCAAAGGCTCAGGGCTTAACCTCAAAATGAGACACAGAGACACAAAGTGAGCAAATGCTGTTTGAAAAAATGGTATCAATGAACTTGGTTGATTCAAGATTGTCACAAATCTTCAATTTGAAAAAATTACATAATCTTGACTCTCCTCAGTCTTCATACTTTCCTTTCGTGAGCACTGAATGGCAAGCAATGTTCAGACTGTCCTGTTGCAGACAGATATACCTTGCAACGTATTTCACAGAGCCTGGAAATGGAGAGAAAGCATGTCTCCTGAAAGAAGATATTACATTCCTTTCCCCTCATCCATGACAGCATTGAGGCTTGGATCCCCTTTCTCTGGTCTTCACTCTCCAGAAACAAGAGACTGACAAGAACCACTGTTCCCAGTGATCTGGTTTTTAAATTAGTACTCATTTCAGGTCACAGAATCCATCATAGTGATCTTAAACATAGAGGAATCAGAAGGTAAAAGGGCACAAAATTCAAAGATGGAATGTAACCAACCCTATCTATCTGTCGGTCTGTCTGTCTCTGTCTCCCTCTCTCTCCTCTCTTTTGTGTCTCTTCATTCTTCACTTTCTCATTCTAGTATGTTTTTGCTTTAATCCAAATGCTCACACTCTCTCTATCCTTCCTTCACTGAAAGGCTGCACAGGTCTCCACACCCTACAGCCAATATTGACTGGCTTTCTCTGATTTTCCAGCCCATATGGGAGGAAAACATGGCTACCCTGAGCTCCTCAGTTTAAAGTCACAATTACAACCAGCACAAGAGAGGCTGAAGACTGCCTGGTCCAGCTTGAGTTACTTGCCCCATCACATGCCTGCCAGGGGCCACCCTTACAGTATTTTGAAGAGTAGCTGAGATGGGGGTTGGGGAGGGCAGGCAGAAGGGAGAGGATGAAAGGTAGACAACCTGTGTCTATTACATCTGGGAAATTGCTTAAACAGAAAAAAGATTCACTTGGCTGATCACACACGTGTTATTCATTCCATGACTGTTACCAACCTAAATATGGCTTCAGTCTAGAGTGTAATAAGAAACTGGTACCTATAGCAAAATGTGTTCATTCCCCTTTTCAACTAAACATGAGGACAAAGGCATCAGGAGAGAAGGTGAGAAACAGTTACTCAAATGTAATTAATAATGATTAATAATTAATAATCACCCCACCTACATACTGTGATTCTACTTTTATTTTTAATAAGCTAAAGACTCAAGGGTTGCATATTTTTCAGTGGTTTTTTTTTTTTTTTTTTTTTAATGTCTTTCCAAGCGTTCCACAATTATCTCTCAAATTACCCTTCAGTAGAAGCTTGAGTCTACACGGGAGTTTCTTTATTCTCTCATCACATTTCACAGCATGATCCCAGTACACCCCCAGGCTCACTCATATTCCAGTCACACAGAATGTCGTGCCCCTCCCAGACTGATGGCATATACTTATGCTGAAAGTTAGTAATTGTTTATCTGAAATTCAAACTTGACTGGCGGCACTCTATTTTTATTACTCAATCTGGCAACCCTACCCAGATCACACTCTGTGCTTTCAGACCTGCTTGTCATTGTCACACGACCCTTTCCCTTAGGTTACACTCCACCAGTCCCCTCACCTTGGCAAACTTAGCTTTCAAGAACCACCTCAAATGCCCTTTTCTCTGTAAAATCTTCCCTATTTTTCTCAGGCAGTTTAGATCATCCTGTAATATTTTCACAACTGTCTATTAAAGACTTGCAAAGTGAATTGACTCCTTGTCTTCCCTGCTGACCATGAGCTCTCCAAGAGCACTGCTGGGTCTGGGTATCTTCATGTCTTCATGCTTGGTATGTAGGAGATACTTAATAAATATTTTTGATTGAATGAATTAATGAATTTTTTGGTAAATGGACTATTGCTGTGCTATGAACAGCCCTCCTACTCCTATTTTCCCGCACCACACTCATTTATCTTCTAAAAACAATATTTTTCAGACCTCAGGCCATTTTTGAGTTGGAAGAAAAATCAATTGGGTGCATAAAAGCCAGCATGAAATAGAAAAGAGTGAAGTAGCATAGAGAGAGGTGAAGTGTAGCCAAATGGAACGGGAAATAGAGGGCAGCTCTAGTATAAGGCTGAATCGTGTTCTGTTAAAACACAGGTGTGTGTGTGTGTGTCTGTGTGTATGTATTAGGTTTTGGTGTAAAATGTATCTCTTATTGTAACATGATCAAAAGAGTATGAAAACCCCTACCCTGTTAGGAGCCTGACCTGTTAGTTGTGATTCTTGGCACCTCCTCAAACTTACTCAATGACTCCCAGTTTCCTCCATTCAAGGTCCTCTATAATCTGGCCCCAACCTATTGCTTTGCCCTCTCTTACCACCACTAACTCCACAAGCCATCCACCTCAGATAAATGACTTATTGTTTGCCCATCCTACCCCCCAAATGAACAAGATACACACTCTGCTTTATTAACTTTGTGTACCTTCTCCCACAGTCAGCCCTCCACCCCTGCCATCCCTGACAGCTTGTTGAGCTGTGCCCTGCAGACCACAAGGTCTGTGCTTGCCCAGCTTCAAGACCTGAGAAAGAGACTGGAGTCATCAAAAGAGATTAATGGATGGGGGAATTTACACATCTGAAGAAAGGTCCTGAAGCGACACTTCATAGTGTGCTGCAGAAAGTGGCAGAACATGGTGGCAGTCTTCGCCAGGGGAAGAGGGGAGGGAAGTTACCAGTTATAGTGGAATTGATGTCAGGTGGGCTCATTAGTTACCAGGGAAACCAGCAGAGGTGCCCGCCCCTCACAGCCCTTTTGATAAGAAAAATCACCAGCAGAGGCCTGGGGCAAATACACAGGAAAGTCATTCAGCTGAGTAGGGCGTAGGTGAAGCCGTCACTGGTTGGACGGGAGATGTAACTGTCTTGAGTGGCCTAACCATACATGGGTTCTCTCCACTTTTATTTTTTTTCATAGAATGAACTAGCTTCCTGACATCCAATGCAAACTCCTGCTTCCTTAGCCCCTCCACAAAATCACCTAAAACAAATCAAATCCTGTAATAATCACCTTCCAATATCCTCTTACTGAGAAGTCCCTCAGGCCCTTATGATGTGCTTTCTCCCTTGCTGCTGCTGCTGCTGCTAAGTCGCTTCAGTCGTGTCCGATTCTGTGCGACCCCATAGACAGCAGCCCACCAGGCTCCCCCGTTGCTGGGATTCTCCAGACAAGAACACTGGAGTGGGTTGCCATTTCCTTCTCCAATGCATGAAAGAGAAAACTGAAAGTGAAGTCGCTCAGTCACGTCCGACTCTTAGCGACCCCATGGACTGCAGCCCACCAGGCTCCTCTGTCCATGGGATTTTCCAGGCAAGAGTACTGGAGTGGGGTGCCATTGCCTTCTCCTCTCCCTTGGTACAGTGAGTAATAAGTCCAACTGGTACAACATGATATGTTCCTGGTGATTTTGGCTAGAAAGCATTGACCCCTGGCTCACGGCAAGTACATACCCAATGTTTGCTGAAAACATTGAATTCAGATTTTTGTACATGTTTTTGAAAAGCATGCACCATGTTTTTCACATGGTGGAAATTATCTGGACTGTGTAGCAAGTGTTATTTGGAAAGCACAGAGTGAGAAGTTGGTTATGTACACAGTCTAGGTTACATGTGTCAGATCTGCACACACAAAAAGTGTCACGCCTGAAGTTCTTTTAAGTGGCTATGGCTTATTCTCACAGTCACACAAATGACAAAACCCTCGAATTGCTAGCCCCAGTACTCCATGACTGTTCAATAAGCCACAGAAAACTGAAACTGGAATCTAGAATAATAGCTCTGATGAACCTATTTGCAGTACAGGAGTAGAGACACAGATGTAGAGAATGGACTTATGGATACAGAGGGGGAAGGAGAGGGTGGGACGAACTGAGAGAGCAGCATTGACATATATATACACTGCCATGGGTAGACAGACACCTGCTGTATAGCACAGGTTGCTCAGCTCAGTGTTCTGTGATGACCTAGAGAAGCGGGATGCAGGGGCAGGAGGGAGGCTCAAGAAGGAGGGGTATATGTATACACATAGCTGATTCACACCGTTGTACAGCAGAAACTAATACAACATTGTAAAGCAATTATATGCCAATTAAAAAAAATTTTTTTAATTCAACTGAAACCACCAAATGCACTTAGAAGTTTTGGTGTTTTGTTTTTTTAACTACCTTAAAGCCTTTGACGAGAGATGCAGGGTATAAAAATAACACAAATGCTTTACCTCTGTGTTTCACCTCGTAGATTTCAAAGTTCTCTAACGTCAGTCGCTATCTGGTGATGTTCGAAGCCACTAGTCATGACTGAAAGTGGCTTATTTAACGTTTGTGTGCATAGTGAAAAGAAAGCATTGTAAATCCAGGAAATGAATGTTTTCTTTTTCAAAAACCCCTACATGTTTTTCACAAATGCTAAAAATCAACTTATAAGCTGAAAATCAACATATAATCAAATTACATGTAATGTGCTCAATTTACTTATACAAATTCTAAACTCATCATCTCCCCTCCTCTCAGTTGGCAATGCGTGCTGCTGCTGCTAAGTCGCTTCAGTCGTGTCCGATTCTGTGCGACCCCATAGACGGCAGCCAACCAGGCTCCCCCGTCCCTGGGATTCTCCAGGCAAGAACACTGGAGTGGGTTGCCATTTCCTTCTCCAATGCATGAAAGTGAAAAGTGAAAGTGAAGTCGCTCAGTTGTGTCTGACTCCTAGCAACCCCATGGACTGCAGCCCACCAGGCTCCTCCGCTCATGGGATTTTCCAGGCAAGAGTAGCAGAGGGCTAAAAGATGATACACTTTTAAAAATCAAATAATAACTAGGGACCTCCCTGGTGGTCCAATAGCTAAGACTCCACACTCCTAATGCAGGAGGACTGGGTTCGATCCCTAGTCAGGCAATAGATCCTACATGATGCAACTGAAATATATATATATATCTTGTGTACCACACCTAAAAATCCCACGGGCCACAACTAAAACCCAGTGCAGGCAAATAAGTATTTTTTTTTTAACTCAAATACTAAGTGTCTACTACATATATCTTCTTATTTAATCTTCAGACCCACCTGGCAATGCAATATGAGATATACACTAAAATTAAACAATATTTCCATAATGGACTGAATTGTTTCTGCTTCCCCTCCAATTCATATGCTGAAGTCCTAAACCCCCAATGTGACTGTATTTGGAGATAAGGCCTTAAAGGAAATAATTAGGGTTGGATAAGGTCATAAGGGTGAGGCCCTAACTCTCTAGGACCGGTGTCTTTATAAGAAGAGGAAGAGACAACAGCAACATCTTTCTCTGTGTGCACACAGAGAAGAGAGCCATGTGAGGACACAGTCTGCAAGCCTGGCAGAACGGTCTCATGTAACAATCTCAATAGTACCCTATCTAGCCTTCAGAACTGTGAAAAAATTAATTTCTTGTATTTAAGCCAGTCAGGCATCAGTATTCTGCTTGGAGTCCAAGTAGGCCAATATGAATTCCAAAGCCAAAAAGATGATAAATGGTAAAGAAGGGATTTAAAAGCAGATCTCTGGACACCAAGTTTAGTATTCTAATACACCATGCAAAAGTACTTGTTAATGTCAATTCCAACCTGACTTTCGACTAAGCTCTGCATTTTCCAGCAACTCAGAGAGGTGAAATGAAAGCTGTTCCTTTTGTATATGTATACAGTGATGTGCTGGTGTTTCAGTGTAACTGTTCTCATTGGAAGTGACTGAGCCCAAGACTGTAGTTCAGCCTGCTGGAATTCAAGTTTGCCCAGCATCAGAAAGTACCCCCACCTTCTCTTACTTTCATTTTAACCTGACCTGGTGGCAGCAGCCCTGAGGCCACAGGTTGTCCCATGGATAGGTTGGGATTCAAGTTTTGTGTCAAGATCTACCCAGACTATCTTCTAGTTTTCTTTTACCCGTTGCTGAGGGCCCTGAGGCTAGAGTCTGTAACACAGAATGGCCAGAATCCAATTTTGTTCTAGCGTCAGGACGTGACACAACACTATTTCTTCTTTCAGCTTAACTTTACCCAGTGGTAGTGGGCCTAGGGCTGGACGCAGACATGTAGACCAGCCAAATCCAGGCATAGTCACTGGGATTCACCACCCCTCTCCTCACTGTTATGTTAGCTCTTTATAAACAACAGGGGCTTCCCAGGTGGCTCAGTCGTAAAGAAACCACCTGCCAATGGGGGTTCAATCCCTAGGTCAGGAAGCTCCCTGGAGAAGGAAATGGCAACCCAGTATTCTTGCCTAGGAAATCCCATGCACAGAGGAGCCTGGCAGGCCAGAGTCCATGGGGGTCGCAAAAGAGTTGGACACGACCTGGCGACTAAACAACAGCAAACAGCAATAACCAAAGAACTGATGACTTACATTTCTTTACTACTTTACATTTCTTTATGCATTCAATGAGCTAACTTCCTAGGAGATGGATTCATCGTTTCAACATTCCATTGGTAGCTTTTTCAACATTCTATTGGCAGTTACCTCCAGTAACTGATTACAGCACAGCCGTACCATCTGTCACCCATTCTACCCTGTGGGTGGCCCCGTGGCCATTCAGGAATCAAACGCTTGTCAAGCCCTGATGTCTCATCCTTTTTCTTCCCAAACTGCCTATTTCAGTGGGTCAGGGTCATTATCCCAAATCCCACTTCTCCTAACACCAACTACTTGCAATTGGCCCAAAGATGAGGTTTAAGGGTAGAGTGCTTCAGAGTGCCAAGCCTCCCAAATTTCTGACACTACATACCAGAATAGAGTCCGAAGGTAAAGTTAAAGAGCACAGCTGCCATGGCTGTCCTCACTTACGACACAAACTGAAATTCAGGGGATTTCCAAAGCCACCATCAGACTTGACCATATATTGAAAGGACTCACAAAACTAACTGAAAGCTTAGACTCACGCTTACAGTTTATAACAGGGAAACAATGAATATTAAAATTAGCCAAATGAAGAGACACATAGGGAAGGGTCTTGGAATTTTCCAAACATAAAGCTTCTTTGCCCTCAAGACATATTATCCTCCCATCACTGATGTGTGACAGTATGAATGGAGCATGGCCAACAGGGAAGCTCACTCAGTCTTCATTGATTAGAGTTTTTGTAGATACTTCATATGAAGGCATAATTAACTGATTAGCCATGTGCTTGAACTCAGCATTCAGCTCTCTCCCTCATCCCAGCAGGGCAGATATCAAGGAGCCCAAAGGGCGCACCAGAAGACACTTCAATAGCATACTATCCAGTGTGACGCTAAATAAAAAAGACATTCCTATCACTCAGAAAATTCCAAGGGGTTTAGCTGTTACCTCCTAGGAGCCAGGGACAAAGGTCAGACCTCTCTTTGGGCAAGGCTAAGTTCGCCCCTGCAGCTCTTTCATCTGCTTATGCCTTACAGATACGGCTAACAAAGGCAGGTACATATAAAACTAGTATCCACACAGAGTGTGAGGTTCTGCACACTCAGTTTTGTCTAATTCTCAAAATAACCCTGAAAATTTGGTATTATTGGTCCCTTTTCACGGATGAGAAAATCTGAGGCTCAGAGAAGTTGCCCAAAGTTTTAGAGAGGGAAAATAACAGATCTTACCAAGTTGACACAGCATACCCCTTGTGCTATTACATCCGTCTTGCCAACGTATTCACTCATTCCTTCTCCAAACATTTATTTTATGTCTACTTACTGCTAGGAACTGTTCTAGGTGCTAGAGGTGCAACAAAGAACAAAACAGATAGAAATCACTGCTCACATGAAATAGAATTCTAATGGGAGAGGGACATAAAAATAATAAGTAAGCAAAATATATACATTTTGATATATATGATAAATATATTCCATAATAAGCAAATTGTTATGGAAAAAATAAAAACAAGTATATCTCGTTTAGAGCTTTATTCAAACATATCAAATGTAACAAAACATTTTTGAGACAAATGGGAAATTTGAATATGGATCAGTATTATATATTAAAAATGCACCTATTACAAATGTAGACTGAAGTATTTATGGATAAAATAAGAGTGCAAAACTATTGATAATTATAGCTGTTGGATATTAGATATGTGAGAAAAGGCCTTTATACTAATCTTTTTAGTTCTGTGACAGTTATGACCAACCTAGACAACATATTAAAAAGCAGAGACATTACTTTGTCAACAAAGGTCCATCTAGTCAAGGCTATGGTTTTTCCAGTGGTCATGTATGGATGTGAGAGTTGGACTATAAAGAAAGCTGAGCACCGAAGAATTGATGCTTTTGAACTGTGGTGTTGGAGAAGACTCTTGAGAGTCCCTTGGACTGCAAGGAGAGCCAGCCAGTCCATCCTAAAGGAGATCAGTCCTGGGTGTTCTGTTGAAGCTGAAACTCCAACACTTTGGCCACCTGATGTGAAGAGCTGACTCATTTGAAAAGACCCTGATGCTGGGAAAGATTGAGGGCAGGAGGAGAAGGGGACAACAGAGGATGAGATGGCTAGATGGCATCACCAACTCAAGGGACATGGGTTTGGGTGGACTCCGGGAGTTGGTGATGAACAGAGAGGCCTGGCGTGCTGCAGTTCATGGGGTCGCAGAGTCGGACACGACTGAGCGACTGAACTGCACTGATGTTTAAATTTTTACATAATGCAAAGTTTTAAAAAAGAAAGAAAACAATGGATTGAGGGTGGCAGATAGCTCTTGTAACACACCTTATAAGACCACAGATGTAAATCAGGGAAGACCTCACTAAGAAGTTGACACTGGAGCAAATGCTTGAAGGAGGTAAGGGAGAGGGTTCTGTGGATCCAGGGAAAGAAGGTCCCAGGCATAAGCAGGAACTAGAGCAGAGCATGAGGTGGGAATGTGCCTGGCAGGGCATATTCAAGGAAGAAGGAAGTCCAGCTTTGGGGAAGGAATGAGCAATTGATAAAGTAATGGGAGGTGGCATCAGAAAGTTAAACAGGGATGGGTGGGGAGGAGAGGAAATGTATATCCAGGGCCAAATGCAACAAACAATTCACACCAAACCAAAGGATACCTACAAACCAGGACTTCCCTAGTGGTCCAATGCCTAAGACTCCGCACTCCCAATGTAGGGGGCCTGGGTTCAATCTCTGGTCAAGAAACTAGATCCCACATGCTGCAACTGAAGATCCTGCATGATGCAAGGAAGATCAAAGGTCCCAAGTGATGCAAATAAGACCTGGTGCAGCCAAATAAATATTAAAAAAAAAAAAAGAATACCTACAAACCAATAAGAAAAATGCAGGCAACCCAAAAGAAAAATAGGCAAAAGACTTGATTGGGCATTTCACAGAAAAGAAAAGGGCCAGTAAGCATATGAAAAAGTGTTCTACTTGATTAGGCATCAGGGAAATGCAAATTAAAATCACAGTGTGACACCCCCACACCCACAGAAAGATTAAAATTAAAGGGCTAGTATTGGTGGGTGTGTAAATTGGTATAAATTGCAGTGTCTGCTAAAACCAAAAACTGTACTGTAGCCCTCTTAAGCAATCCATTCCATTTCCAGGTGTATATCCAACAGAAAGCCATAAATGTTCACCGAACACTGGAGAGGAACGTTCAGGGCAGCACTCACTCTTCCTAACAGCCTAAACTGAGCCGAGAACGATCCAATGCCCAGTGACAGCAAAATGGGCAAACAATGGGTTACTCTACAGCATTTAAAATAGCAAACGAACGACATGAATCTCATAAAAACAGCGAACAAAGGAAGCAGACACAATGGGTCTAACGCTGTGTGATTCCAGTTATGGAAAGTTCAAAAACAAGCAAACCTAATCTGCGCGGTTAGAAGACATGGTAGTGACTATCACTGTGGAGAAAGTGACTGGAAAGGGGCTTGTGGGGGTGAGGGGAGGGGAGCTGATGACATCCTGTTTCTTGATCTGAATGTTGATTAAGTGAATTTAATCTGTAAGCAGTCACCAAGCAGCACACATGATTTGTGCACTTTTCTGTATCTATACCGTCAATAGAACGTTCTTTTAAAAAATCATGCACAGGTGTCTTGGTTTCCTCCTCTGAGCTACTGGTGACAACGCCCAGATGCCCTTACTCCCTCATCCCAAGCCAAATAAGAGGCACACAGAGCGCAGTGGATTGTTAACTTAAAAAAGAGTAGATGGCATGTTTTCTCAACTCACAGCTGCAACTTCTACATTTAAAGATGCTGAAACTCTGACTCATGTTCGGAGGACGCTAGTGGAGGAGAGGTGGGTGAGCACCCATGGCTCAGGGCAGTAGGAAAGCAGAGAGGCTGAAGGCAGAGTCCACCAGCAGTGAGCTCTGTGTGACTGGTCACCAGAAGGGTGCTGTTCACAGAGACTTACAAGCAGAAAACCTGCTCTTGGATGCGAACACGAACATCAGACTTTGGCTTCAGCAACAAATTCACTTTTTTTACAACGAGCTGGACATCTTCTGGGGTGGTCTCCCTCATGCTGCCCCAGAACTCTTCCAGGGAAGAACCACAGGAAGTCATCCTGTCCTCAGTGCGATGGATTCTGGCCTTTCCAGGGATGGAAACTCAAGCAGCTGTAGATGCAGGTTCTGAGCAGAACACATCATATTCCATTCTTGACAAAGGAACGTGAAAATCTGCTAGAGAAATTTCTTATCCTCGATCCCGTCAAGAGAGGCAGTTTAGAGCAGATTGTGATGGCTCCGTGGATTATTGTGACTCATGGATATGAGCAACTAAAGCTCTACGTGGAGCCACAAGGACTCTGGGCAGACTGACTTCATGGCATCCATGGTTTCACCTGGAAATGGAGATCCAGGACTCGCTGATAGGCCAGAAACAGGAAGTCATGTTCCAATATCACTCCTGGGTTATAAGAGATCTGAGCCAGAGGGCTGCCCAGTCACCTGAAGCCTCAGCCCTCAGCCAATCTAACTAACAACAGCTCTCCTTCCCCAGCCCCAGGGGTGGGGATAGGTTGCCCGCCAACTGCAAGCAGCACATCCTCTAACTGCTACTAAGAACACTCGGAGGAGGAAGGCAGATCTAGGGGAGGATCAAGGGACAGGGCGGAGGGCCACAGCACAGCCAGGAGACGATGTGGGGACAGATGATGTGAGAGTGAGCAATGCTCCATCAGAGCAGCTGCCAGTGCAGCCAAAGCAGGACCCTTCGCTGTGCAGGCAGTGGGATTTGTGGGTAGGAAGGGTGGCTTCCCTACCCCCATGGATCCCTTGCTTCCATGGCCTCCAGAAGCAATGCCTCCAGATCCAGGGACCCCAGAAGCAGCTTCTCTGAGGTGAAACCATGCTCACCCACCTGGACCAGACCTCAGCCAGGCCCAGTGTCTCTTGGGAGCCCTGTTCCTGCCATGGCTTCTTCTCTTCCATCCAGTGTGAAGGCATGATGCTCTGGAAGATAAATACAGGCAAAGCCAGTGAGAACACACAGCTGTTTACTCAGAGCCTAAACATCCAAGGGAGTGCAGGTGCAATACACAAGTGTCCATAAAACAAATATCATATGGGAACCAGTGAAAGTTCAATGATTATAAAATTATCAGACTGATTTCTTTCTGTGGCTTTAATTCAGAAGGAAATTCAAAAGAAAAAGTATACACATGTCCCATTAGTGTTTTAGTCTCCTAAAAAAAACTATCTTAAATGATTAACATTCATTTGGATATTTGTTTGAATAACACTGGCAACATGATAAAAATATTTACTGTAAAATAAACATACCGGCATACACATACGGCTTCCTTGGTGGCTCAGCAGTAAAGAATCTTCCTGCAGGAGACTCAGGTTCGATTCTTGGGTCAAGAGGATCCCCTGGAGGCAGAAATGGCAACACACTCCAGTATTCTTGCCTGGGAAATCCCCTGGACAGAGGAGCCTGGTAGGTCACAAAGAGACACAGCTTTGCAACCAAACAACAACACACACATATATAGATAGAGGTATACACAGACCGAGAGACAGAGAGAGAAGAGAAAGAAACCCTAGAAATCTGACAATGTCTTTTAATACCCACTTTAATCCCGCTATACCTAGAGCTAAATAAACTCAGAATTCCCAAGTATTTATACAAGTTAATTACTGTTTGGGTTTCAGTTAGTTTGAGATGAGTTTCCATCACTGGTATCCAAGAAATTCTAGAATAAAAAATATATGTATTTAAATGTTATTGGTACTTAACATTTGTTGATTCTATTAGTTTAGACTAACAGGAATAAATGGACTTATATGAGAGAACTTTAATATAAGTAAATGAGGTAATAAAAACAGAAATGATTTTAGATGTCTTATATCCTCATATCTAGAGCTATGACAAATTTTATACTTCAAATTTTTCCATAGTTTTTAAAGTTTAGTTTTTCCTAATGTGTGTAGGTGGGGCACAAGCATGTTTAACAAAAAGAAGAAAAAGGTCTGCTGTATTTTGAAAAATTATTTTCAAGTTTCCAAGAAAGATAGGTTCTATTCACTCCTGGAAAGGAACTTGTTTTGACACAGATTTAATGCCAGTGTATGAAAGAATAGATTTTAAAAATTAAGCTATTTATAACATATGTGGGAAAAAATGAACAAGGGAGATTAAATTTGTAATTTAAATAAATATAGTAATACATACAATTAAGGCTCAACTACCATTCAATGCCCTCTTCTCCTCAATACACATACACGCACACACGCTTGTCCGCATGGCAAAACAGCTACTTTGCTCTAAGGATTCTAGGACACTATATGAGCATTAAATAGTGTATAAAAATGTGTATAGGAATTTTATGAAATCATCATCATCAAAAAATGAACAAGGACACTTCCCTCCACTTCCCTCCTGGTAAGTCCTACAATGACAGTAAAAGGAATAATTTACAAGGTCAAACCACAAGGATAAGCAGAAGTGGCAGGAAGACAACAGCAATAAAATTTGGAAGAATGTGTTGTGTGTGAATGAGTAGCAACTTGTTGGCAAATGTGAGGAAGCCAGAACCTAACCAGCAGTGGCAGAGTGTGAGCAAGCTAAGCTCTTCCAGGCTGCCGGCCCTGGGAAGCTCTGGATGGGAGGCACCAGGGACCTGTGGCGGATCAGGTGGGTGGAAAATCGAGTCACTAAGAGAAGAAAAAACAATACATAGTAAAGAGAAGACAATATATACTAGATCAGCTGTGAATCATACAGTGTCAAAATAAGCACTGAAAATTGATATAATAATGAAATATTTCTAGATTAGGAAGATGGGAAAAGGGGCGGCTGCTGCTGCTGCTAAGTCACTTCAGTCGTGTCCGACTCTGTGTGACCCCATAGACGGCAGCCCACCAGGCTCCCCCGTCCCTGGGATTCTCCAGGCAAGAACACTGGAGTGGGTTGCCATTTCCTTCTCCAAGGCATGAAAGTGAAAAGTGAAAGTGAAGTTGCTCAGTCATGTCCGACCCTCAGCGACCCCATGGACTGCAGCCTACCAGGCTCCTCTGTCCATGGGATTTTCCAGGCAGGAGTACTGGAGTGGGGTGCCATTGCCTTCTCTGGGGAAAAGGGGATATGTGCCCAATTGTAAGAAAGTCAATTCATCTTCAATAGTAGGAAGGAAAGAGAAAAGAAATAAATTGAACTATTATTAAGAAATAGTATTAGACAAGTGAACTTATACACAGAACAGAGATAGACTCACAGGCACAGAAAACAAACTTATGGTTACTAAACGGGAAATGGGGGGCAGGGAGGAAGGGATAAATTAAGAGTCTGGAATTAGCAGATACACACTACTGTATATAAAACAGATAAACCACAAGGACCTACTGTATAGCATAAGGAAATATATTCAATACATTATAATAACCTATAGTGGAAAAGAATCTGCAAAAGATATATGTATGTGTGTATACATATATACATATATCTACATATATAAATATATCTAATTTGTTTTGCTGTATACCTGAAAATAACACAACACTGTAAATCATCTACACTTTAAAAAATAAATAGTATTACAGACATGTTGAAGAAATGTGAAGCTAAAAGAGGAAACAGTTAAAAGAGATGTAAGTTGTTGTCTTTGGGGAGTGAGAATCAGTAAAGTGATAAAGACTAGAACAGAGTGCTAGCTTGCATTATGACATTAACTTTTTTACTCCGTGATGGAGAACATATGTTACTTTAACAATGTTAAATTAAAGGAACTATAAGCATTGCTAAGTGTTAATATACTTACTTGAAGAATTTTCTATTTTTCTGAGTATGTATTAAATTCGTAAAGGTTTAGAGAGTGCAAAAATGAATTGCACATTAGAATACTTAGAACCCATGACATGTGCTTGCGGGACATTAAAGAGATTGAGTAGACTCTAAGGCCAAAGTGAAACTCTAACGAGATGATGAGAAATACTTCAAAAAGAGGAAAATGAATGAAAATGAGGAAAGTGAAAAATGCTAAGTCTAATCGAACAGAAGTGCCAGATACAACCAATATGTTATAGTCCATATGGGAGAATATAAAACAGGATACAAATGTGAGCTCTCCATAGTAAAACACTGAGAAAAGAGTTAAACAAGAGGAACAAGAGAATAAATACCACAATTTTATGAATCACTATTATGACGTGTTAAAATGGTATATACTAGTTTAGATACAGTATATGAAAAGCCTTGAAGATATGTTAAAGTCTATTAGCAGAAAATTACCCTCCCCCAAAACCGACTATGCCTTTCACGAATTCTTCTTTTTTGTGTATTTTGTTTTATATTTTTATTTTTTTAATTATTAAAATATGATAACACCTTTACAAAAGACTTGGAAAATACAGAACAAGGTTACATAGTGCCACTATATTTATTTTTTAAGTAGATAAGGATTTTTGGTTGGAGTTTCAATATAAAACTCTCAAAAATTAATGAATATACAGAGAAGTAGAATGGAGAAGGCACCCCACTCCAGTACTCTTGCCTGGAAAATCCCATGGATGGAGGAGCCTGGTGGGCTGCAGTCCATGGGGTCGCTGAGGGTCGGACACAACTGAATGACTTCACTTTCACTTTTCACTTTCATGCATTGGAGAGGGAAATGGCAACCCACTCCAGTGTTCTTGCCTGGAGAATCCCAGGGACGGGGGAGCCTGGTGGGCTGTCATCTATGGGGTCGCACAGAGTCGGACACAACTGAAGTGACTTAGCAGCAGCAGAGAAGTAGAAGGATCTAGTAGACCTGAAAAGCACTGTGGACCAATTCAACATAACTAAGATTTATACAATTTTCACACAATAGTAGGATACAAAGTCTATTCAAGTTCCCATAGACTATAAACTAGGAGACACTTGACCATATCCAGGGATGTAAAACAAGGTACAAAAAAATTCATGGTCTCAAGGTATTGAAGTTATACAGAGTCTGTTCTCTTATCACTGTGGAATTATGTTAGGAATCAACATAAAAAGATATTTGAAAATAACCCTCATTGGAAGCCTCAATAAGGTTAGACTGAAAAAAACACAGAGGGTGACTGCAGAGAGGAAGGCATTTAAATGAGAAATTAATAACAAAATGAGAAATTACTATTAAAGATACTTTAAACAAAAATCCCATGTATTTGTTTCATGGATTATTTGAAGTCCTTAACAATTTTCCAACAACAACATGTTCATAGCACAATGCTGTACACTCATCCACGGATGGTTGAGCTACATATTTTTTACATAAATAAGGGGAAAAGATACTGAGTCAAAACAAAAGCAAAGAAAATAGTTCTCTCAGACATGAAAAAATACTTTGTTGTTATTCAGTTGCTCAGTCATGTTCGACTCTTTGTGACCCCATGGACTGCAGCACACCAGGCTTCCCTATCCTTCACTATCTCTCAGAGTTTGCTCAAACTCATGTCCATTGAGTCAATGATGCCATCCAATCATCTCATCCTCTGTCATCCCCTTCTCCTCCTGCCCTCAATCTTTCCCAGCATCAGGGTCTTTTCCAATGAATAAGAATATTTAGTTATTTCCAATGAGTAACTAAGAATAAATACTTAGTTACATATAAAATAATTTTTAAGAAGTCCACATGACCTTATACAAGTAGGGAAAGACAATTCTACTGACCTTAACATACTAAAAGGAAAAAAAAAAAAAATCCAGGAAAAGCAGGAAAAAGTTATGATGAATGTATCACTGGGCAGTGAGGTGCAAGCCAAAATTTTTCAGACCACCCTATCTATAGGTAATTTGGGGCTTCCCAGGGACTGGATTGAGTTCAGAGGTCCAGAGATCCTCAAATGCCTATGAAAACACGTTAAAAAGTAGTTTTCCCTAATAAGCTTTTAAGCCAGATAGTAAAAGCAAGTTGGTTATGTACCTTCTGTCTCAGGCCACACAGTCACATTTGAGAATGGGCTTCCCTGGTTGCTCAGTCAGTAAAGAATCTGCCTGCAATGCAGAAGACCCAGGTTCAGTCCCTGGATTGGAAAGATCCCCTGGAGAAGGGAATGACTACCCACTCCAGTATTCTTGCCTGGAGAATTCTGGGACAGAGGAGCCTGGCAGACTACAGTCCATGGAGTCACAAAGAGTCAAAAGGGACTGACTGAGCGACTAGCACTTTCACACTTTCACTATTAGGTAGGAAGTAAGGCAAGAGCAATGAGAGGTGGCCTAGCTGAAAAAGTGCCAAGCTCATCTGGAAATCCCACCCCAGATACGCCCCAATGCTGCCCAGGAGCACTCACAGATATCCTACAAAATAACCACGGAGACTTTTCCAAATCAGGGACATGCACCCTTGACACACAGTTGTGTCTTCAAGGGAGACACAGGAGCCCATTGCTGCTGCTGCTGCTGTTAAGTCACTTCAGTCGTGTCCGACTCTGTGCGACCCCATAGACGGCAGCCCACCAGGCTCCCCCGTCCCTGGGATTCTCCAGGCAAGAACACTGGAGTGGGTTGCCATTTCCTTCTCCAATGCATGAAAGTGGAAAGTGAAGTCGCTCAGTCATGTCCAACTCCTAGCGATCCCATGAACTGCAGCCTACCAGGCTCCTCTGTCCATGGGATTTTCCAGGCAAGAGTACTGGAGTGGGGTGCCATTGCCTTCTCCCAGGAGCCCATTAAGGGTTCATAAATATTCTCTATATACATCTGATTATAACAGATTGAATTATGGGAAGGATATGTGTAATAGAGACCAGCGTTATGTAACTTGCAACTGTCAATCAAAACTGTCAGTCCACGCCCTCCTAGATGAACATGTAAAAGCCCTGTGTTGAAAACCCCTTACCTCATCATTCCAGTGCTTCTCTTGCTGGAGAGAAGCCACCTCTCCCTGGGGCTGTTCTTTCTGTTCTTTCTTCAATAAACTTGTTTTTGCTGTGGGTAAGACCTCAGATTCTTCTCTGTGTCCTCACCAGGAACCGAGGCCCATGAGGAAGAGTCCTCTTCAATTCTGTCAGGTAACAATATTGGATAACCAATTGCAAATCATTCACTGAGTGCTAATTATGGGCCAAGCACATGTGTTACATCCTTTACAAATTCAACAAATGTTTATTGAATATCTTCTAGGTGCCAGGCACTGGGGCTATAGTTGTCATAAAAAGACAGTATGCCTACCTGAAGTTTATGGTCTAGTAACTTACAGAACGAGAACTTACACAACAACGGGAGGAGACGAGGAAGGAAAGCCCAGACCGAGGAGGGAAAGGAGCAGAGAAAAGCCATTGTTGAGCCCTCGCAAAGTCGTATGAGGGGAAACTCAGAACTTGCAGAAAAATCTGGGGAAGAGCACATCTAGCTGGAAGAGTGGGACACAGATGGGAACTGGTGAAGAAGACCAAGGAAAGCTGCGGCCCTGTATCTGATGGGGGACCCGGGGCTTCTGTAGGCCAGCAGGGCAGACTGGGCAGAAAAATCTGGAGGCAAAACAGAAGAACAGGAACAAACTAGGACCCACTAGCATATCTGCCTCTGCCTCTCACTGCAACCAACCCCAACTGCAGGCAATGACAGCTGCCACTTCACTTTCACCTCCTAAATCTTGCACGTCTCCCGCTCGCCAACTCTAACCATAAAATAAATGTAGTTCCAGCTTAGGTCAGGCCACAGCATACAAAACCAGCACTGTCAAACTGGTATCCCACTCAGTCTTATGCCTCTAATAGGCATATTTAACCTGCAATTGCAAAACCTAGCTTTCCCCAAAGATGACGCAGCTGTTCTTGGCATAAGGGAAAACACCCTAAGTGGCTTCCCAAATGAGGACATGAAGTCTCATTGTTCACTTTATCTTTGGGGGATGTCCATTCCTTTTCTAGACAAATCACACTCACTCCCCGTAAATATGCTATGAGATAAGCTGAACTACTAGGAACATATTTTATATGCACTAATAGGAGAATGGAGAGTCGGGGATGGGGGCAGGCGGGAGGAAAGAGTCCGGTATTGTATAATTTACAAAGTGTGGTCAGTTGCTCAGTAGTGTCCAACTCTTTGCAACCCTATGGACTGTAGCCCGCCAGGCTCGTCTGTCCATGGGGTTTCTCCAAGGCAAGAATACTGGAGTGGATTGCCACGCCCTCCTTCAAGGGATCTTCCCAACTCAGGGATGCAACCCAGGTCTCCCACATTGCAGGCGGATTCTTTACCGTCTGAGCCACCAGGGATTTGCAAAGTACATACCCAAATAAAGAACCAATTCTTCTCCAGCAAAATCTGAATTTTTTCTAGAAGAAATTAAAATTGTGACTGGCTTTGGAGATGGCGGTTTGGTAAGGTACCAACATGCCTAAGGCTACGCTGGGCGCGAGGGGAGGGAGGGGCTGCAGAGCGCCTGTTGCCCTCCAGCCTTGCGCCAACGCCCTGCAGGATACGCCTGGAGCTACGGCTCTGAGACCTGAGATCCAAGGAGTCCGGTGGAGCCGCCTGAGGCCACGAAGTTACAGGAGAGGCTTTTGCGCTACACATACAAGTTTTATTTTGATACCTTATCCTAATGAATTACCATGAATATGTAGCTAAACATTGGTTTTTAAAGATGGAAAGAAAAAGTGAAAGTGAAGTCGCTCAGTTGTGTCCGACTCTTTGCGACCCCATGGACTGTAGCCTGTCCGGCTCCTCTGTCCATGGGATTTTCCAGGCAAGAGTGCTGGAGTGGACTGCCATTTCCTTCTCCAGGGGATCTTCCCGACCCAGGAATCGAACCCAGGTCTCCGCATTGCGGGCAGACGGGCAGACGTTTTACCATCTGAGCCACCAGGGAAGCCCTTTAAAAATGGAAATCACCTAAATGAGAGTAAGGGGATTGGTTAAATTACTGTACCTCAAAAGGACAAAATCATACATACAACCATTAAAAACGATTTTTAAAAATATTGAATGATATAGAAGGATTTCCATTATTACATGTGATTAAAAGCAAATACCTAAATAGTATGCATGGTGTGAGCATGTTTTGTAAAATTATGTAGGCAAAGGAAAATAAGGTTCAAAACACCAAAAAGTACTTATATTGACCCTATGTAGTTAGAAGCCATCGTGATTATCCGGGTCATGAAGATCTTTTTTGTACAGTTCTTCTGTGTATTCTTGCCATCTCTTCTTAATATCTTCTGCTTCTGTTAGGTCCATACCATTTCTGTCCTTTATCGAGCCCATCTTTGCATGAAATGTTCCTTTGGTATCTCTGATTTTCTTGAAGAGATCTCTAGTCTTTCCCATCCTGTTGTTTTCCTCTATTTCTTTGCATTGATCGCTGAAGAAGGCTTTCTTATTTCTTTTTGCTATTCTTTGGAACTCTGCATTCAGATGTTTATATCTTTCCTTTTCTCCTTTGCTTTTCACGTCTCTTCTTTTCACAGCTATTTGTAAGGCCTCCCCAGACAGCCATTTTGCTTTTTTGCATTTCTTTTCCATGGGAATGGTCTTGATCCCTGTCTCCTGTACAATGTCATGAACCTCATTCCATAGTTCATCAGGCACTCTATCTATCAGATCTAGGCGCTTAAATCTATTTCTCACTTCCACTATATAATCATAAGGGATTTGATTTAGGTCATACCTGAATGGTCTAGTGGTTTTCCCTACTTTCTTCAATTTAAGTCTGAATTTGGCAATAAGGAGTTCATGGTCTGAGCTACAGTCAGCTCCTGGTCTTGTTTTTGCTGACTGTATAGAGCTTCTCCATCTTTGGCTGCAAAGAATATAATCAATCGGATTTCGGTGTTGACCATCTGGTGATGTCCATGTGTAGAGTCTTCTCTTGTGTTGTTGGAAGAGGGTGTTTGTTATGACCAGTGCATTTTCTTGGAAAAACTCTATTAGTCTTTGCCCTGCTTCATTCCGTATTCCAAGGCCAAATTTGCCTGTTACTCCAGGTGTTTCTTGACTTCCTACTTTTGCATTCCAGTCCCCTATAATGAAAAGGACATTTTTTTGGGGTGTTAATTCTAAAAGGTCTTGTAGGTCTTCATAGGACCGTTCAACTTCAGCTTCTTCAGTGTTACTGGTTGGGGCATAGACTTGGATTACTGTGATATTGAATGGTTTGCCTTGGAAATGAACAGAGATCATTCTGTCGTTTTTGAGATTGCATCCAAGTACTGTATTTCGGACTCTTTTGTTGACCATGATGGCTACTCCATTTCTTCTGAGGGATTCCTGCCTGCAGTAGTAGATAAAATGGTCATCTGAGTTAAATTCACCCATTCCAGTCCATTTCAGTTCGCTGATTCCTAGAATGTCAACATTCACTCTTGCCATCTCTTGTTTGACCACTTCCAATTTGCCTTGATTCATGGACCTGACATTCCAGGTTCCTATGCAATATTGCTCTTTACAGCATCGGACCTTGCTTCTATCACCAGTCACATCCACAGCTGGGTATTGTTTTTGCTTTGGCTCCATCCCTTCATTCTTTCTGGAGTTATTTCTCCACTAATCTCCAGTAGCATATTGGGCACCTACTGACCTGGGGAGTTTCTCTTTCAGTATCCTATCATTTTGCCTTTTCATACTGTTCATGGGGTTCTCAAGGCAAGAATACTGAAGTGGTTTGCCATTCCCTTCTCCAGTGGACCACATTCTGTCAGATCTCTCCACCATGACCCGCCAGTCTTGGGTTGCCCCACGGGCATGGCTTAGTTTCATTGAGTTAGACAAGGCTGTGGCCCAAGTGTGATTAGATTGACTAGTTTTCTGTGAGTATGGTTTCAGTGTGTTTGCCCTCTGATGCCCTCTTGCAACACCTACCATCTTACTTGGGTTTCTCTTACCTTGGGCATGGGGTATCTCTTCACGGCTGCTCCAGCAAAGCGCAGCCATTGCTCCTTACCTTGGACAAGGGGTATCTCTTCACCGCCACGCTTCCTGATCTTCAACGTGGGATAGCTCCTCTAGGCCCTCCTGCGCCCGCGCAGCCATGGCTCCTGAGCCAGACATCCTGGAATGTGAAGTCAAGTGGGCCTTAGAAAGCATCACTACGAACAAAGCTAGTGGAGGTGATGGAATTCCAGTTGAGCTATTCCAAATCCTGAAAGATGATCCTGTGAAAGTGCTGCACTCAATATGCCAGCAAATTTGGAAAACTCAGCAGTGGCCACAGGACTGGAAAAGGTCAGTTTTCATTTCAATCCCAAAGAAAGGCAATGCCAAAGAATGCTCAAACTACCACACAATTGCACTCATCTCACACGTTAGTAAAGTAATGCTCAAAATTCTCCAAGCCAGGCTTCCGCAATATGTGAACCATGAACTTCCTGATGTTCAAGCTGGTTTTAGAAAAGACAGAGGAACCAGAGATCAAATTGCCAACATCCGCTGGATCATGGGAAAAGCAAGAGAGTTTCAGAAAAGCGTCTATTTCTGCTTTATTGACTATGCCAAAGTCTTTGACTGTGTGGATCACAATAAATTGTGGAAAATTCTGAAAGAGATGGGAATACCAGACCACCTGACCTGCCTCTTGAGAAATCTGTATGCAGGTCAGGAAGCAACAGTTAGAACTGGACATGGAACAACAGACTGGTTCCAAATAGGAAAAGGAGTTCCTCAAGGCTGTATATTGTCACCCTGTTTATTTAACTTATATGCAGAGCACATCATGAGAAACGCTGGACTGGAGGAAGCACAAGCTGGAGTCAAGATTGCCGGGAGAAATATCAATAACCTCAGATATGCAGATGACACCACTCTTATGGCAGAAAGTGAAGAAGAACTAAAAAGCCTCTGGCTGAAAGTGAAAGTGGAAAGTGAAAAAGTTGGCTTAAAGCTCAACATTCAGAAAACAGAGATCATGGCATCTGGTCCATCACTTCATGGGAAATAGATGGGGAAACAGTGGAAACAGTGTCAGACTTTATTTTTCTGGGCTCCAAAATCACTACAGACAGTGACTGCAGCCATGAAATTAAAAGACGCTTACTCCTTGGAAGGAAAGTTATGACCAACCTAGATAGCATATTCAAAAGCAGAGACATTACTTTGCCAACAAAGGTCCGTCTAGTCAAGGCTATGGTTTTCCCTGTGGTCATGTATGGATGTGAGAGTTGGACTGTGAAGAAGGCTGAGCGCCGAGGAATTGATGCTTTTGAACTGTGGTGTTGGAGAGACTCTTGAGAGTCCCTTGGACTGCAAGGAGATCCAACCAGTCCATTCTGAAGGAGATCAGCCCTGGGATTTCTTTGGAAGGAATGATGCTAAAGCTGAAACTCCAGTCCTTTGGCCACCTCATGCGAAGAGTTGACTCATTGGAAAAGACTCTGATGCTGGGAGGGATTGGGGGCAGGAGGAGAAGGGGACGACAGAGGATGAGATGGCTGGATGGCATCACTGACTCGATGGACGTGAGTCTGAGTGAACTCTGGGAGTTGGTGATGGACAGGTGTGCTGCAATTCATGGGGTCGCAAAGAGTCGGACATGACTGAGCGACTGATCTGATCTGATCTGAGTAAAGAGCCATTAATGATAAATAGAATAATATTCAGCTGTAAAAAGAAGGAAATCCTGCCATTTTTCAACAATATGGATGGATGTTGAGGACACTGTGTGAGTGCATACTAAGTTGCTTCAGTCATGTCTGACTCTCTGCAACCCTATGGACTGTAGCCTTCCAGGCTCTTCTTTTCATGGGATTCTCCAGGCAAGAATACTGGAGTGGATTGCCATGCCCTCCTCCAGCGGAGCTTCCCAACCCAAAAATCAACGCCACATCTCTTTTGTCTCTTGCAACGGCAGGCAGGTTCTTTACCACTAGGACCCCCTGGGAAGCCCCTCTAAGGGCATTACATAAGTGAAATAAATCAGAGAAAAACAAGTAGTATGATCTCACATATGGACTGTAAAGAAAAAAACCTCATGGATACAGAGGACAGAGTGATAGTTGATGGGGACAGGAATAGGTGGCTAAAATAGGTTAAGGGTGTCGATAGGTTCAAATTTCTAGTTATAAAATAAATGGGTCCTGGGCATGTAATGTACAGCATGGTGACTATAGCTAATAACATTGTACTGTCTATTTGAAAGTCACTAAGAGAGTGGATCTTCAAAGTTCTATCACAAGAAAAAGTTGTAAATATATGTGGTGAGGGATGTTAACTGGACATATTGTGAGGATCATTTTGCAATATATGCATATATTAAAATCATTGTGTTATACAGTTGAAACTAATATAATGTTATATGGAATTCTATTTCAACTGAAAAATAATCATCTAACTTAATTCACAGAAAGGAATTTACTATGAGGAAAATATAAGCAATAAAAGAATAAAATGAGGAAAGTATTCACAAAACATAATAGATAATCTCTTCAATATGTCACCAATTCTTTCAAATCAATTAGAAAAGTGAAGACATATTGAGAAAAGGAAATAAAACTGATTTTTAAACTTTTGACATGCAAAATGCAAAATGAAACCAAATCTAAGTATAATTTTTAAGCCCTTTGCTTGGCAAAGTTCAGAAAGTTTAACACATTCAGTTGGCAAGAGTGTAGGAAAACACTCTAATGTACTGCTGGTGGGAGTATAAATTGCTAAAACTTCCATGGAGTGAAATAGGCAAATGAAAATTTCAAATGCATGCGCCTTTGTACCCAACAATTTTACTTAAAGGAATTTAACCCACAATTATATTCAATCATGTGGTAATGACATGTGTAAGGACATGTATTACAGCATTTCAGCATTTTTCTTAATAGGAAACAACTAGAAACAACTCAGGGACTGGTTAAATTATGGCATAGCTGTACAATACAATATTCTGTGATGGTTAAAAATACTAAGGTACCCCTTCATACACTTATTGGAGAAGGAAATGGCAACCCACTCCAGTATTCTTGCCTGGAAAACCCTACGTACGGACAGAGGAACCTGGTGGGCTACAGTCCATAGGGTCACAAAGAGTCAGACATGACTGAGCATGCACACCCTCACTCATACACTTATATGGAAATGTCTCTAAGATACATTAAGTGAAAAATTTAAGATTTATAATGGTGTGATAATTGAACACTACCACTGCATAAAAATAAAATTAGAAATGTGTGTGCATCTACATGAGTCTAAGTAACTTTGTATACACACAGATTGTATACACGCTGACACAAACCCACCTATATGGTCATAGAGCACATCACAACAGCAACAGCAATCGGATAAACTGCTCTCCTCCAGGATTGAAGACAGAGTCGACAAGCTCCTAGATGTTAATTAAGTCTAGTTTCTTGCCTCAAACTTGCCCCTTCTTTCATTTCTTCATATTCAAAAATATACTACCACTTATCCCTTTGACTATGTCAGGAAAGTTGAACTCAGTTTTCTTCCTTCTCTTTTCCTCACCTTGCCTGAATTAAATTAATCATCATATCCTGCTAGCTTGACCTCCAAAACATATCTCAACTTTGTCTACTTCTGGGCAGATGTTAGTTGTCTCCATTGTTCATTGTCCCCTTTGTCTCTAGTCATAAAATCCCATGTTTTCAACTAGACCTTTAGTCCTATAATAATCATTTTATTTCTCTACACGTCTTACAACCACATGCGGCCATATGACTAACTTCTGTCCAATGATCTGTAACTAAAAGTATCATGTATAATTTCTATAAATGCCCTTAAAAGGAGGGGGCATACCCTTTTCTCCCCTTCCTCATTCATGTTAGCTGTAACAACAAGGCTGGAATCGGAGCAACAATCTTGGATCAGGAGGTAGAGACTATATGCTGGAAAACAAGATAGAAGGATCTAGTCCCTGGTATTGATGACTGTGAAGCCACCAATCTAATTCTATGCTGACTATGTGCATAGTTCAATTATGTGAGCAAGAAATAAACATTTTACCTGCCCAATCTACTATAGTACAAAGTTTTTGGTCAAGGCTACTCCTAATTTCAAGTGATAAATCATCTTTCCATTTCAACCATCAACCATATGGTCCAAGCCCAGCCCATCTCACCTGAACCACTGTAATAGCATCCTAACTGTCCCTGACACATCCAATCTTGACTTCTCTCTATTCAATTCTACACACTCCATCTAGGGTATTCCTATAAAAAATATACATATGATTAAATCACTTTGTTTACAATCCTTTACTGATTTTCTATTTGTTTCAGGAAGAATTTAAAATTCTCAAGACAGCCTATTCAATCTCACATTGGCCCCTTCAGTTCATCACTTGCTGTTTCCCGTCCCACAATCAGTGCTACTGTTGCATTCAGTGTAAACCTTTTCTCCCCAATCCTTATTGCCTAACTCCTACTAATCTTTCATGTCACTGATAATTTGTAACTTCCTCAGAAATTATAGTGAGGAGCCACTTCCTCATGACACCTTGAGCTATTTGTATGGCCCTATACCAAAGCCACTCTGCTTATTTAACTTATATGCAGAGTACATCATGTGAAATGCCAGGCTGGATGAATCAGAAGCTGGAATTAAGATTGCCAGGAGAAATATCAACAACCTCAGATATGCAGATGATACCACTCTAATGACAGAAAGGAAGAGGAAATAAAGAGTCTCTTGATGAAGGTGAAAGGAAAAAGTGAAAAAGCTGGCTTAAAACTCAACATTCAAAATCTAAGATCATGGCATCCAGTCCCATCACTTCATGGTAAATAGATGGGGAAAAGTGGAAGCAGTGACGAATTTTATTTTCTTGGACTCTAAAATACTATGCATGGTGATTGCAGCCATGAAATTAAAGGATGCTTGCTCCTTGGAAGAAAAGCTATTATAAACCTAGACAATGTATTAAAAAGCAGAGACATTACTTTGCTGACAAAGGTATGGTTTTTCCAGTAGTCATGTATGGATATGAGAGTTGGACTATAAGGAAGGCTGAGTGCCAAAGAATTGATGCTTTAGAACTGTGGTGCTGGAGAAGACTCTTGAGAGTCCTTGGACAGCAAGGAAATCAAACCAGTCAATCCTAAGGGAAATCAATCCTAAATATTCATTAGAAGGACTGATGTTGAGGCTGAAGCTCCAATACTTGGGCCACCTGATGTGAGGAGCCAACTCACTGGAAAAGACCTAAACCAGCCAGCTCCCTGATTCCATATTAGGTGAAAATACCTACCCTGTAGCATCCTAACCAATCACCTAATTCCAGCCCTCCAGCAGGAATTGTCTTTGTCTTGAGGCTAGAAAAATTGGCTACTAGCCCACAAAAGTGTTGCCTCTCCCTTGAGCCAGCCCACTATTTTAATAGCATCTCCCACTCTAATAAACTCTTATCTCTTCTCATTCTGCCGCGTGACTAGAAATTCTCTTCCAACTCATGCACAGACCATGACATTATTCTTGATAGTCTTTTTTCTCCTTCCCACCTACAAAATTATTTATGCAGTTTTCCTCTAATGTAGGAGTTTCGAATGATGTATGATTCTAAAGTGCCTAGAGAAATGTACATTCCATGGTCCAAAGAGCGTTTTCTTTTTCATTAAACTTGAAGAGATTTATTCAGTACATCTTATTTTTGGTCTGTCACAAATTTCACCACTTTGTCATTTCACTAACTTAAGTCCTTTTCTTCTATTCTCTAGGCCCTTGTATTTTTGACCTGTCTCCTTGACTAAACAGGAAGCTCTATTAGGGTAAGAGGATGATGCTTGTCTCCCACATCATTCTATCCCCTCTATCTTAATGTTGTTTGGGACATATTGAGGTGTTATAGAAATCCTTGCCCAGTGATTAAAGACAAGGAACCACCCTTGCCACCATTTTTAATATACTTTTTTCTTTCTTTTTTTTTTTTTTTTTTTTTGTATCATATACCACCGACTCGATAGACATGAGTTTGAGCAAGCTCTGGGAGTTGGTGATGGACAGGGAAGCCTGGCGTGCTGCAGTCCACGGGGTCACAAGGACTCAGACACGACTGAGCAACTGAACTGAACTGACTGATAGGAAGAGAAATGTGGGACGCATCCATTTCGGAATTATTGCATACCAAATTTTGAACAACTTCAGCACGCTGAACAAGTATAGCATTCTGAACTTTAAAGCAAACTTTTTCCTTCTTTTCTACCAGTGGACTAAATAGAAAGTAAAATCATATGTTTTACCCTCATGAAAGTTTTGAGAAGGACACAAAAAACATTTCATCTGGGCCATTCTAGTTCTGCTGTCAAGGAGTTAGGCATCTGGATGTCAGTGACCCAATTCTACAGTGGCTTTTTAAACTCAAGATGCTCCAAAATGTGTGTCTCTATAAAGAGTCTGTCCTTGACAGTGGCAACGCCAAAAAAGAATCCAGATCATATTGCTGAAAATTCTTATATATCAAACAGGGTGCTAAAGACAAAACAGGAATTTTTGTTTTCTATCAAACAGTTTTAATTGAAGATACAGAATAATATATCCTCGTAATGTCTAGATATTTTATTTGTATGTTTTCTATTTCCTCACCCCTTGAAATGGCAAAATATTTTAGGATTTGTATTTATTTTCTTATTTTTTGAGATTATGAAAACTAGAGACTTTTCTAAAGCCCTGGGTCTTCTACATTTCGACAGAGAGTGTTGGGAATGAGTCACTTCTAAAAATTATAATTCCAGGTTCTACACCCCTACATATCACTATATATTTTCATTGCTTTGAAAATGTCTTACACCACCTTAATAAACACACACATTTTGCTAGGTTTTCCTCATTTGGTGAAGACAGCCATCTTGTTAATATCTCTAAGCATTGTAGAGTTATTTAAGCTCTAGATATAAATATCAGAATCTTTTTTAATATATTTTCCCCTGTAAGGGGCAGGGGTGGGGATAGGGAGAGGAGAGAGGAAGAGAGAGAGAGAGAGAGAGAGAGAGAAATCAATTTAAACTTAAAATATAATGTTCAAAATCAAAATTTTAAATGGAATATAGAGTTCCTTAGGAGATCTGTACAGAAAAAAATATTTCTATAAGCAAAATAGTAAGAATATTTTCTGCCATTCAAAAGAAGTAAATCTAGACATACAGATGGCTAACAAACACATAAAAAGATGCTCAATATCACTCATTATCAGAGAAATGCAAATCAAAACCGCTATGAGGTACCATTTCACGCCCGTCAGAGTGGCTGCTATCCAAAAGTCTACAAGCAATAAATGTTAGAGAGGGTGTGGAGAAAAGGGAACCCTCTTACACTGTTGGTGGGAATGCAAACTAGTACAGCCACTATGGAGAACAGTGTGGAGATTCCTTTAAAAACTGGAAATAGAACTGCCATATGACCTAGCAATCCCACTGCTGGGCATACACAGTAAGAAAACCAGAATTGAAAGAGACACGTGTACCCCAATGTTCATTGCAGCACTGTTTATAACAGCCAGGACATGGAAGCAACCTAGATGTCCATCAGCAGATGAATGGATAAGAAAGCTGTGGTACATATACACAATGGAGTATTACTCAGCCACTAAAAAGAATACATTTGATCCGTTCTAATGAGGTGGATGAAACTGGAGCCTATTATACACAGTGAAGTAAGCCAGAAAGAAAAACACCAATACAGTATACTAACACATATATATGGAACCTAGAAAGATGGTAACGATAACCCTGTATGTGAGACAGCAAAAGAGACACAGAGGTATTGAGCAGTCTTTTGGACTCTGTGGGAGAGGGCAAGGGTGGGATGATATGGGAGAAGGGCATTGAAACATGTAAAGTATCATATGTGAAACGAATCGCCAGTCCAGGTTCAATGCATGATACAGGGTGCTCGGGGCTGGTGCACTGGGATGACCCAGAGGGATGGTACAGGGAGGGAGGTTGGGGGGAGTTCAGGATGGGGAACACATGTACACCTGTGGTGGATTCACGTCAATGTATGGCAAAACCAATACAATATTGTAAAGTAAAATAAATAAACAGAAAAAAAAGTAAATCTAGTGATAATGAAAGGCAATCAAAAATGTGATGTCATGAGTTGTTTTCTTCATCAATGTAATATCCCACCAAGTATGAAAACCAAAACATCAGTCCACTAGTTTTGATCTGTGTTTGTTCAAACAGCTAAATAATTTGTTGAAACTTTATATATTTTTCTATTTCTTTTCCTTTCCCTTCTGCTCATACTTTGTTGAATTGATTTGAGGGCCAAAAGTAATCATCTTCTGTAACTTCAGCTCTCCATTTTGATATATTTCTACTGACCTTTCCTTCAAGTCATTGGAAAGACAAATCACATTGTCTGAAAGTTATGAGTTGCGTGCTGCTATGGCTGTTTCTTTTTTGCTGAAAGCGATCTGTCCAACCACCCTCTGCCCTTCAAAAATGAATTTCCACAAAACTTATAGTTCTCTAAATTACCCTCACAACATTTTTCAGGTGATTAAACTGTTTCATATTTCCATTAGATGTCTCAGAAAAATCCAAAATCAATTGAGTTTGTCACTGATGCAATTGCTGATAGTAATAATAACAGCTAGTATTTGTTGAGCACTTACTCTCCTCCAGGTAATGTGTTAAGTATTTCATAAGTGCAATTTCATTGTATCTTCCCAACAACTCACTATTAGTCAAGAATCTTTGGATTGCAAATGGCAAAAATGCAGCTCTAAAATTCTGGAACATAGTTAGCTAAAGACATGACCTCAATGATATCATCCAGACACTTTTTTTCTCTCCTCTCCACTTCCTTCTAAATTGCCTTATTCCCAGGTTGTCTCTGTGTAATTATGAGATTAATGCCATTAGCTCCAGGTTTACATCCTATCAGCAAAACAAACCTGCTGTGAAGTGATTTGTATCACTCCCAACTAAATTCAGACGTTGAAGTCCCAGCCCCCAATGTGACTATACTGGAGATAGGGCCTTTAGGAGGTAGTTAAGGTTAAATGAGGTTGTATGGTTGGAGCCCTGGTCTGATTGGCTTGGTGTCTTTATAAGAGAAGAGGACACCAGAAAGCTTGTGCTCTCCACCATATCTGGACACAGAGGGGAGGCAACCACCTACAAGCCAGGAAGAATACTCCCCAGAAGCTGACCCTACAAGCATCTTGATGTTAGAAATCTCAGCCTCTACAACTGTGAGAAATAAATCTCTGTTGTTAAGTTGTCCAGTTTATGGTATTGCGTCATGGCAGCCCAGCTAATACGTAACCCCAGAGGAGTTTCTCTAATAACCTCAGCAAAAGTCCCAGAACTGATTCTGATTTGCCTGGTTCAGGTCACGTGTCCACCACTGAACCAATCCCTGCAGCATGGGTTTTCCCATTACCAGGTCTGTGTTACCTGCTGACCTTTTGAGCTCCTTCTGTGAGTCAATCTTGCTTGAACTATTTGGATCAAAGTTAAGGGGAGGTTATTTTCTATAGGAAAATTATTACTTGAAAAACCTAGGAGAAATTGATACAAATAAAAACAAAACAGAAGTAGATAGCTTCACATACACTGTGGAAAAGGTATTTCCATTTTCTTTAAGAGGAAACAGTCTGAATGAGATGAAATTATTTGCTGAAAAATTCAAGTCTGGCATATAACAGAGCTGGGTGGAATTCAGATTCTCAAGTCTGAACTCTGAGACACCATACTTTTCAGCTTTATTGATGCTGAGGACCTTAGGGAATGATATATAATGCTGTTTAAGCCTTCTTCATGGTCAACTGCCCTGCTTCCTTTATCACCGGAAATTTAGCAATATGCTAAATAAGTAATATGCTTCTTTCTCTATAATTTTTATCAAAATGATGAAAACAACCCCCCCAACCAAAACAAAAACAGGAAATGATAACTTTTCTGGATTGGATCAACGATCTATTTAGTCCAACAGCATCTTCAACAATACATTGGGGATGTAATTTATCCCTGATTACCATATTAACAGGAATAACATTCTCAAGCATTTCAGGGTCCTTTAATCATGGCTTTTTTATCTGTGAATGTATCAAAATATTTTTAACCTCTTAATATTTCTTTCTACTCACTGTCCACTCAGGAAGTACAGTATCTCCTTTTATTTATCCTAATCATGTCTCACTTAAACTCCAAAGAGGCTGCTCTCTCTTGTGTTCAGGATTTGGTGAGGTAGTTTCTGTTGATAGCCAGATTAGACTGTTGATCTTAGAGATTAGCTGGGGTTTTATCTCCCAATGCACCTCTCTTCTTTCCAGCCTAGATCTTGGGCAGTTAAGCTTATCTTCATGAGTCATCCCTCTCATGACATCTTTTCTGAAAAAAATTCACTTAGAAGTTGAAATGTGGTTCAGAATCATTTAAGGAAAAACATGTTCCAAGGCAAGTTTCCAATACAGGCAAAGACTAAGCCATCTCCATGTCTCTGGTCCTAATCATTTGGGAACAGAAATCATTGTGCAGTGGGGAAGACAATGGAGAAGCTGGCAAGGGGTTGGTAAGAAATAGACAGTTGAAGGACTCCTTACCCACTGGATTTATAATAAAGCTAGGTTCCACAACAGAGATGTGAGGCTATAGTGTTCATCGAAACCCTCCAGGCTATTTAATTATGGGCATTGTCACAGTTTATTGCAGTCTTGGTGCAAGGGCAAAAGCCTCTAGTGAGGTGATCAAAAATGAATTCTTTATAGATAAATGTTACAGGGAAATATACAAGAAAAGAATGCTTGCTAAAGATGCTAGATTTTTGAGTCAGTCAGCAGGGTAGATACATGACAGTTTTCCTAGAACAAGATTTTGTTCCATTAATATTTACCAGAAAATTACTTAAGTATTTTACTGGAATGTTCATTTCTTCCCAAATAAGAGGTAGCAAATTACATCATATACAAAGATTCCCTCCTATACCAGGTTTGGGGCAACTTCTCTTTCATAGTAGTCACAGTGTTCAATGATAATGGTGGTCCAGTGGTTAAGACTCCGTGCTTCCACCACAGGGGGAATGGGTTCAATCCCTGGATGGGAAACGTAAGATTCCACGTGCCGCACGGCCCAAAAATGAAAAAATAAATAAAAACCATAACACCTCAAAAAGTGTACTTTCTTAAAAATGCAAACCCTTAAAAATAAATGTAATGGCCATGGGAAAATGAAAGGTTGTTGTTGAATCACACGAATACACCGGGATTCTTGGCCCCTGGAGGAGAAGAATTCAATCCGGGGCCAGAGACGAGGCTTGATCGCTTGGAGCTTTTGTGTAATAAAGTTTTATTAAAGTATAAAGGAGATAGAGAAAGCTTCTGACATAGGCATCAGAAGGGGGTAGAAAGAATACCCGCTTGCTAGTGTTAACAATGAAGTTATATACTCTCCAGTGAATCCAAAGAATGTCTGGAGGTTGTAAAGACCTCATCAGACCTACTCCCATAATTTACATTTTAAGATAACAGAATTAGCCAGAAGGTTTAATCCAAAGACTGTCCTTAATCCAGAGACTGTCCTCAGGCAGGATACATTATTGTTATATAATCCTAAGGAATGTGGAGAAAGAAAAAAAGTTTGTCCTTTCTTCCTCCTTGAGAATTCCAGACCCCCCTCTCCTTGGGGACCCCTAGACTCCCTATCAACCTGCCTAGGAAATGACTCTCTCAAAAACACGTGACAATGTTTAGAAACTGTATAGCAGAGTGGTTCTGAGTGTGGTTTTGCAGCCAGACAAACCTAGGTATTCAACCTGAAGCCTCAGTTTATTCATATGTAAAATGAAGCTGATAATCACTACCTTGTTGGGGAGAGAATATTAATAAATACTATTTTATTCTTGCTTCTTTCTCTGAATGTTTGTAATTGATTACTTTTACAATCATTATCATAAACAATAATATTATTACTGTAAAATATTCATAGAAACCAGGACCTGTGTTTATATCTATCATGGTTCCTTTCAAGGCCCGAAGATAAATTTTAAAAATTTAGAAAATCTGCACACCGGGATCTTAGGGAATATTAAACGTTGAGTTTCCCACACTATGGGAGTCAGGCAAATTCCTAAAATAAAAAACTTTGTAAGTAGAACTGTTTCCTCCCAATAGACCATTGCCATGGCAATTCACTAAATAAAACAAACTTGAAGGAAATATTTTTAATGCTTTCTTGCTCAGTGGCCTTGGTTCAGAGACCTTTTTTATCTTCTAAATGGACCATCAGCAAGTTCCTGCTACCTCCTATCACACACTGAAAATCCAGATCAATTCAGGTTTATACTTCATATAAGGAAACATACCTTCATCCTCATCTCCACCTTCAAACTGGGCCTGTAGTAGACCCGAGGTTTGGCGGCCTGCTTATTCATCCGTGGAGTCCTCTCCATCACAAAGCAACAAAGGGAATCCATCTGGCCACTGTCTGTTCATTTTGGGAGCCCCCTGAGCAGCCAGGACAGAGCCACAGAAAGCCTTCCCTCAAACACATCAGTCCTCTGTATGATCAGTCGTGTTGCTCCTTGGCAAAGGCAATGTCTGTATTTTAAGATGTAAATTAAAGAAGCATTCCATAGGAAAGTAAACATTGCACTTTTCAATGCTGGATTAAATCCTTTCCTGTTTTATAACCGATGCTGCACTATATCACCTATCTGAACAATCATCACACTTTGGTGTAATTCCTTGTTCATCTGACACCCTCACTAGACTGTGAATTGGGGATTCCAAAGAGAGTTATGTCTGCGTTGCTTAATGCTATACATGTGGAGGCCAATATAGTGCCTGATGAGCAAATATACAGAGGTTAGGTAAACAAATAAATATTTAATTATAGTTAATTGCTTGAAATTGTGAAAAATAAGATGTATGGGACAATTAATGAGAAGATTATTTTATCTAGGTTACTGCAACAAGGAAAATGTTCATTTTGTCAAAGAAAGGGAGAGAGTCTGGGTTTTTACAGATTTGGGTAAACAAGGGTGTTTAGCAGTGTAAGAGCATGTAATAGGCTCTTACAAGTGGCAGCGATTGTTGTATCAAGTCAACACAAAAGCAAAGGGTATCCTTCCTAGGACACCATCATTTCCTTATCAGCAGATGCTTCCACCAGTGCCTGAGGTTCTTGGCTGCTTCTCACTCTAGGCTGCCTGCCAGGTCCTGGTAATTTAAAGGACCCTCACTGGTTCCCTCCACCACCTTCACTTATCAGATGATGCATAGTTATCAGGCCATCTCCCTTGGAGCCCTGTTCCTATCCAGCACAGTGCCAAACACATGTTTCACATAGTAGGTGCTCCATAAACATAAATTAAATTAATGCATGACCAAGAGGCTGAGCTTCAGAAAATCTAACATCATACTTACAACAGTTGTCCTTGTTTTCCCTTTTATAATACACATATTTGGCTGCAGAAGCATGTGGGTTAATGTCATTTGGCCAGAATTTATCATGATTCCATGAGTCTCTTGTGTCCCATTTTAGAATCATCCTTTTAAATTTTTGTAATGTTCCTGTTCTAAATGCATTATGTCGCTCATGTCCACACTTAAACTCATCTACCACTTTCCTGCCCATTAGCACAGCTTCCTAAGTCTCCCCTGCTCATCAGGGAATCAGGACTCATCAGCTTGGTTTTTCCCGACTCAGAAGAGTTCAGCATTAGCTGCAGACTTGGAGATTTCACAGTACAAAGCCTTCTGCAGATCCTTTATAAAGGCACTAACTAAGGCTGACTCAGACGAACCCCTGAGGAACCCCACTGTGCTTACCCTTTTCCTTCTAAACAAATGTGCATTTCTACCTACTCATTGCTCCCTGTCTCTAAGCTAGCACCAAATCTGAGACAAAATGCCCTTACCCACTCTACAGTGACAGTGATTCCCATTAAACTGTACTTTGGGGATCTCACAAAGCACAAAATACCACCCGAGGGACAGCGGCAATTCAGTGTGCTGATATGACATTCTTGTCACCATCGTGCCGTTTAAGAACCATTTTACCTCAAAGGTTAAATCCTGTTCCCATAGAAATTCAGGCACAACAGAAGGCCGGTAGAACCGAGACACAATGGAATATTTGAAGCCCGAATTCCATCAAGAGCGCTTATTCACTAGAGGGGGTTTCAGAATCCTGAAGACTTCATCATGATGTGCCCCTTTGGGAATGTTGCTTTCTTCAGAATGAGGCTTTGTCAATTGTTTACAGAATCCTTGGAGAGCTCTATGCAAACTAACATTCTTAATATCTATGAGCCAAAATGACTCTCTTTGGCTCAGTTTTGCATCTGTGCTAACTTGAACATTTGTGAACTTTGGGTGTCACCAAGAAGGATGCAAGAGCTCCTCCTGTTCAGCACCTTCTTCTATCACTGCTGTCACTAGAATGCCTGTCTTCAGACGTCTCACACTGTAGTGCAATTATCTGCCTATGTATTTCTCCACTATCAGCACATGATTGATTTATGCTGGGAATCATATTATATTCATCTCTATGTCACAGGAGCCTAGCACATGCAGGTACCTAACACATATTCCTTGAAAGAGTGAACGGATGGACAAATGAATGACCAAACACGCCACACCGCACTCATCCCCATCCCCAGCCACTCTACTTGAAGCAGGAGCCACAAAATGAGAGCAAGTTTATCAAGGAAACTGGGCAAGTAGTCAATGTGTTTCACACCTGCTGGAGGGAAAAAGCACAGTGACCTGCACAAACATCCAAGGGAGCACAGGGTTAAGTTTCCAACTCTGTTTCTCTGGCCACTTCTCCTTTTCCTCTGACAGATCCTCCCAAGACAGGAGTAAAAACTCTCACGCCAAATACTACCTGCCTACTAGGTTGCCGCAACAAAATATGACAGACGGGGGCTTACGTAACAGAAATGTATTTCTCACAGTTTTAGAGGCTAGAAATCTGAGAGCAAGTTGCTGGCAGGTTTGTTTTCTCCTGAGGCCTCTCTCCTTGGCTTGCAGGATGGCCACTTTCTCCCTCTCCTCACGTGGCCTTTTCTCTGTGTGCACACATTACCGGTATCTCTTCTTGTAAGGACACCAGTCCCATTGGATTAGGGTCACACTCTTATGACTTCATTTAATCTTAAATACCTTATAAAAGGCTCTGTCTAAAAATATAGGCACAAGGGGCATTAAGGCTTTAATATGTGAATAAGGAGAGGACAAATTCCATCTATAACTACCCCACAACCGACAGTAGCCTCAAGGTGGCTTGGGCTCCAGACTGACTTCTTGCCGTTTTCCCTCCTAGCCCCTACCAAAGGGTTCTCTCCCAATTCAAGTCAAAGTTCCCACTTTCAGGGCATTTTTAGGCTGCCTGCATCTGTTCATTCAATAAATATTTACTGAATACCTATTGTGTGCTTGGCCTTTGAGGTGTATCAGTAAATAAAACAAAATACTTAATCTTAGGAAACTTCGATAGTAGATGGTGATGACAGACAATAAATGATACTGTAAATTACACAGTTACAAAAAGAATAACAACAGGTAAGGAAGGTTGCGGGTGGGATAAAGAGGAAGTTTACAGTATTCAATAGAGTGGTCCAAGTCAGCCTTATTGAGAAAGTGATGTCTGAGTGGACATAAAGAAGATGAGGGATTAGTCCCAGCATTCATCTTGGGTGTAAAAAGATGCAAAGGAGATAACCAGGCAAAGAGCCACAGCCAGGATAGGCCAGGACTGGAGGAGCAGCAAAAGGCCAGAGTGGCAGGAGACAGAGACCGCAAGAGCAGCGGGAGGCGAGGTCCGGGAGGTAACAGAGACCGCAAGAGCAGCGGGAGGCGAGGTCTGGGAGGTAACATAGACCTCAAGAGCAGCGGGAGGCGAGGTCCAGGAGGTAACAGCTGGGGATGGGGAAGCAGCGCTGGGCCATCACAAGCACTTTGACATTTACTTTTAGCATGACTGGATTTTGAACAGATTAATGACTTCATCTAATTTATGTTTCAAAAGATCACACTTGACATCAAAACATCAAAAGGGCAAGGATGGGGCGTAGTAAAAGGGTAGAGTTTTTGTATGCAAAGTTAAGTTTTTATCAGCATAAAATGGACTATTATGTACGTGTATATACATACATAGTCAAACAAAAAACTATCGACGAACTACACTCTATCCTGCAAAACTGTCCTTCAGAAATAAAGAAGAGATAGACTTTTTCTGACAAATTAAAGCTGAGGGAGTCACCACCACTAGACCTCCCTTACAAGAAATGCTGAACGTCTTCAAACTGAATAAAAGAATGCTAATTAGTAACAAGAAAACATATGACACACTGGTAAAGATAAACATCTAGCCAAATTTTTAAAACTCTAATACTGTAATCTGTTAGAATGCCAACCACTTAGCTGTAGTACAGGTAAGGGTGAATCACTTTAAGTGTGATGTCATAGGTGGCTTGCCTGTAATGGGGAATTGCTTTTATGACCTTGGTTTCCTCTTACTTGATTTATTTAGCTGTGCGGGTCTTAGACGTGGCATGTGGGATCTTGGCTGTGACGCTCAGGTCTTTTGTTATGGTGTGCAGGCTTCTCCAGTCGAGGCGCGAGGGCTCCAGGGCGTGTGGGCCCCGTAGTTGTGGCGCATGGGCTTAGCTGCCCTTCAGCATGTGGGGTCTTAGTTCCCTTACCAGGAATCCAACCCAGCCCTGCTGCATTGGAAGGCAGGATCTTAACCACTGGACCACCAGGGCAGTCCCTGTAATGGGGAATTTTTGAACAGAGACGCTTCCCGGTATAATCCAGTTTATCTCAGTTGACACCCCTGCAACCACCTGCCTCCAAGCCTCATCCCCCTGACAAAGAAAACCTTAACCTGCCCCTCAACTTGACTAAGTTGAAACTGGTTACTTTCCAACTGTAGGCCCACTACTGATCTCCCTTTTCCTAGAGCATTAACTTTAGAAAATTTGTATTGTAAATTCTTTCTCTGCCCCTTTGAGACGTAACACTTCTACAACCTGGGCTTCTCAGGTGGCTCAGTGGTAAAGAACCTGCCTGCGAATTGCAGAAGACAAGCATCAAGAAGATCCCCTGGAGAAGGAAAGGGCGACCCACTCCAGGATTCTCACCTGGGAAAGCCCATGGTCAGAGGAGCCTGGCATGCTACAGTTCATGGGATCGCAAAGAGTCAGACACAACTTTGCAACGACACAACAACAACTTCTACAACCTAAGAATCATTCTCTAGGAGGCAGGGGAGGGAAGGGCAGCCCTTGAAAATGTAATCATCAAAAAAGACTGGGTCCGTATATCTCTAATCTGTGGGGAGTAGGAGGCTGATGTCAACAAGCAAACACGCGTGGCCTAATCACATCAACCAGCCTCCTCCTAATGCCTTCAGTACTTTCCCATGAGCTCACCTCAATACTAACACCCTCCAGGGACTTCTCTAGTTGTCCAGTGGTTAAGGCTCCACACTTCCAATGCAGCAGGTGCAGGTTTGAGACCTAATCAGGGAACTAAGATCCCACATGCTGCGTGCCCCAAAAAAAGTAAATTAAAAACAAACAAACAAAACCCTCCAGCCTTTTTTTCCCATGGAGTTCACTCTCTCTTCTGTTGTATCTTTATTGCAATTAAACCCCTACCTAGTCTCAAATTAAATCTTTCTTGCCTGTTTAACTCCACCCAGTACAATATTTCATTGTCAACTTTTTCTCTTAGGTCGACTTTCTCCTCTTCAAGCTCTCAGCATCACCCATCCTGTTCTCAGCAGGCCTAGGGAAGTCTCAATCAGAGCAATGTTTCCCAGCTGCTCCTTTGCAACTTAACTAAGAGCAACAGCCAAGAGAGGTGCTTGAGTTTCTTTTGTTATAAGCAAACCTGAGAACAGATGCCAAATTGCATTATGCTGTAAGAGGATGCACTCCTCCTTTATTGCTTTTTATCTAAACTGTCCCAGTTACCCAAAGCTCAATTTTGTGTATGTGTAGAAATAAAAGTCCTTTTCTACATTCCTATATCCTAGTCAAAACAAACCATTTTCTGCCAGACAAAATCTGGCAAAGGGACAGCTTTAAAATGAGGAAAGAGCACCAGATTCTGGCCACTAATCAATTGATATAATCTTAGGGAAACCTTCACCCTGCTCCAAAAATTCTTTTCTCTGCTGAGTAGTAAAGAAACACAATTACCTTTCATCTCGCATTCCCACTAATTACCAGGTCAAATAACCTGACTCCCACTGTGAGAGGGACCAAAGCCAACTCGTTCTGAGGAGGATATTTATATAGTTACAGACTCCATGTTGCTCTGTTTATTATCTTGCATGCGTTTAAACACTGCAGTGGTGTAGCTGAGAATACATTTTTTACTATCATTTTTAAGCACAAGAAAAATAGTCTCATTACTAGTAGAAACTTTGTAATTCCATTGGAATATATGTTATTGCTACACTAATCTAAAACATGAAACTATTTTTAAATGTAAGAGTATTGTAATGGAAGGGGAGTGATTAAGAAAAACAAGAGATCCAAAATGAATAACCTGTATATAGAGATATCTTACTCAACTCATGAGCCTGGGGTTTTATTAAGTTATGTAACAAGTGGGGGGAAATATTCATTCTTTTCCCTTCCCCCCAAACTCTGACAATTGCCCCGCCTTTCTCCCTAATTCCCCACCTACCTCTCATTTCTGTGCTTCATTACACTGATGGCAAGAATGGCGAGAAATCAGCAAGAAAGTCTAGATTCCCACAAAAGAGGCAAAAAATAATTGTGAGAGAAAATAAGAGAGAGGAGACAGAGAAGTGAGTCTGGAATTGGAAGAATATTTAAAGTTGTGAGTTGAAAGAAATTGAGAGCTTCTGAAAGCAGCTTTTGTCCGTGAGGAATATTTTAAGAGAGGCAATGATAGGGACACATATTTTAAGTTCTGCTGTATATGAGGAATGGTCTTTCCCACCTTGTTAGACTGAGTAAATTTTTTAAAATTATGCCTTTGTTGTCAATATGGGTTTTCTTAAAAATCACTACCATGCACGACTGGTGTACTACACCAGAAAGAAGCACAAGAGCCTTGCTTTATTCCAGTTATGGTTTTAGACTTTAAAAAAAAGTCCTGAGTTCCACCATCCTGCAGTCTGTAATTTACATTAAGTACTTGGCATTAACTGCCTGCTAGCTCCAGGCTATAATCTCGAGTGGTCAATTGCCCTAAGGGGAACACCACTCCACACTGGCAGCTAGTGTTGGAAAGACTGGCAGGAAGCCACACTTCAGAGCTGGCCCCTATGACTGTCTCAACCATCTTTATCAACGCCAGGTAGTGATAACGAACTATGTTTTTCCACTAGAATGAACAGTCTTCATGACAGTGGGTTTGGCTAAAAGTCTTATAGTCTTTTATTGCTCTAGTGTGAGAAGTGTAAACAAATTGAGCAAGCGCAGGCATCTGTATCCTTTGAAATGTACCCCAAGCTTGATTCCAGACACAACAGTGACTGATTCAAGGGATTCTTGCCATTGGGATTTAACTGTAAAGTTAGCTGAGTCTAGCCACATTTTCTTCTCATGGAGGTATAGTAACAAAGATTTTCTCCTTGATCAAACTCTAATCTGTATCCTCTGAACTCTGCTTCAACAAACCTCTGTCCTTGGGCATGTCCTCAAGAGGAGTCCCACTGAGTCAGTTTAGCCAGAACCCCCATCTTCCACATCTCCTTGCTCATTAGGGTCTCCACCATTCTCCAGGTGATGTCTGATCATCCTAGCTTGCCTTCAGTGACAGTCTAATGAGGACAGTTTGGCCAGAGTCCCTCCCCTCCCCTTGATGTTTCCTCAATAATTTCCTACCCACCAATCCATCCCCCCGACACACACAGAGTTCCACTTTTTAAAAAATTCCCACTTTTTCTTATTATATCAGGATTTGAGCACAATCTCTCTCCCTTACATCAAAGCCCCATTGCATTAGTCCCTATACCTATCTCAAAGGTCCTGAAGAAAAAATCTGCCTTACTGTTGTAACAAGTGTCACAGATAATTTTTTCTTTACCAATAGTCAAAAGACCTCAAAGATCAGATCTGATCATTTGGGGGTCTCCTTGCTACTAAATGTGAGTATGTATGTCAGGTATGGCTTGAAATTTGCTTCCATCCTAACCTAGTAGGAAGTTATGAGCAGGAACATATAACCCTTAGCAGCTTCTAATCATTGAAAACTACTTGTACATTTGCCAAAAAGAACCCAGTGGTTGTACCAGAGCGATTTGGGTCATTTCACAACACCTACCTCAGTGATGATGCAGACTGAGGGTCAGAATCGTGAACATCTCCCCAGCTACAACCTTCCACCATTTCATCATTTCCCTAAACGTGCACAGCATCTGCCACCCATGCCTGGAAGCAGTTACATCACCATGAAAGCACTTCTTGTCTTTCAATCTTCATTTTCATGTTGACTTTTTTTACCCCAAAGTAGATAAAGAAACTAACTAGGTTTTTCCAAAGCCAGCAATCCCTATTTTCAAAGGTGCTATTAAGTAGTGATGGCATAATTGATGTTAGCAATCACTGGAACTCAACAATAAAGCCCCCGAGAGAGGAAAGCGGATTTGTTCTCCCGCCTACCTGTTCGAGGAGACCTCCCCACTGAGTCATGCCTCCTATGGGGAGGTGATATTTGAAGAATGAAGCTGTTCCACTGCTTTACTCTTTACTTGTCTGGACTGAAAGCTTCTTACTAATATCTCCTGCTGCTCTTTTAACGGAGGGTCCTTTCTCCTACAGCAGGAGTTCTGCCATTGCAGGAGAAAACCAGCTGGAGACTAGGAAATGGGATTTTAAACTCTCTGGATACCTGGCACCGACAGGTAGAGGTGACTACATGAACTCCTAGAAGAGTTTCCATGGAAACCTGAAGCACTTTGGACATGCAATGTTAGCATTAACCAGCATTGTTCCATGGACAAGCTCTCTTTCTTTTAAGGGTGCGTGCTAAGTTGCTTCAGTTGTATCGGGCTCTTTGCGACCATATGGACTATACCCTGCCAGGCTCTTCTGTCCGTGGTATTCTCCAGGCAAGAATACTGGAATGGGTTGCTATGCCCTACTCCAGGGGATCTTCCCAACCCAGAGATTGAACCCACATCTTTTGTGTTTCCTGCATTGGCAGCCTGGTTCCTTACCACTAGACCCACCTGGAAAGCCCCCTTTCTTTCAAGGAGGAGTCCTTAAAATTCAGCTCAAACCAATATTTTATTGAACATTTCCTATGGGCCAAGCACAGTCTGTATGAGTACAAAGGTAAATCAAATAGAGTCCTTTGCCCTCATGAAACTCTGGTCTAGCAGACAAATGTGTCCTGGAAAGAAAGATCCAAGGTATGATAAGAACATAGACCAATTCGATTAAACCACTTCTAGAAGTGTGAAATGTGAAACCTAAAAGACAGCTGCATATATATACATTTTTTTTAATATAAATGTGTGTATATATATATATATATATATATATATACACAATATATATATGTTGGGACTTCCAGGTGGCTCAGCAGTAAAGAATCTGCTTGCCAGTGCAAGAGATGCGTATTTGATCTTGTAGTCAGAAAGAGCTCCCAGAGAAGGAAATGGCAAGCCATTCCAGTATTCTTGCCTGGGAAATCCCATGGACAGAGGAACCTGGCGGGCTACAGTCCATGGGGTCACAGAGAGTCAGACATGACTTAGCAGCTAAACAACAACATATGTTGACAATATATATTAAAAAAATTTTTTTTCACTTCTAGGGGTGAGTGGTCACAAATTAAAATTTAAAGTTTCCACTCCAGAGCAAGTGATCCTCCAAACCTACTTCATATTAACTTTGCCAAGGTGCTTATTAAAAGGACAAATTCCCAGTCCTAAGCCTGAACAATTAAGTTTGGTAGGTTTGGGGTAAGGTCCAGGAAACTGTTTAATAAACACTCTAAGCAATTTTAATGGAGTCTTTCTCTGCAGACCAGTTCCCTAAAAAACTAATTTTCTTTCTCTGCCCTAAGTCCCAAAGGAGATCTTTAGGTCTAGCCTATTCCAACTTCAGGTGGGGAGTAGATTGCCTTCATTTTTTGGCATTTGATTATTTGCTTATTGGTTTTTCAAGGTGGCCTCCGCAACCTCTCCAACTTCTGGGTTTCAATTACTTAAGAGTTCAGCTTTGTGACTCTGCAGGCCTACTTCAAGCAGCTAACCCCACCCATTTCCCCTTACTCCTGACCCCAGCCTATCCATCCAGAGTTCATTGAGTCTGTCTCTTTCTCAACAGTTTTTCTTCGTCCTTTCCAGGAGGATGACCAACTGTCTTGGTTGGCCCAAGACAAAGGTTTACTGGAACTCAGGATTTTCAGTGATATAGCCAGGAAAAGTCCAGGTAGACCAGGATGAGCTAGTCATTGTAAATAGTTGTGCATTTTGGCAAGTTAGAGGGGGGAAAGTTAATGCTTCCTGGTAGGGCTGATTTCTTCACCCCAACCATTTCTAAGCCTTCTCTGTTTTCATCCAACTTCCACCTAGATCCATGGAAACAGAACTAGAATTTGAAACTTTCTTGTATGGATGTGAGAGTTGGACTGTGAAGAAAGCTGAGCACCAAAGAATTGATGCTTTTGAACTGTGGTGTTGGAGAAGACTCTTGAGAGTCCCTTGGACTGCAAGGAGATCCAACCAGTCCATTCTGAAGGAGATCAGCCCTGGGATTTCTTTGGAAGGAATGATGCTAAAGCTGAAACTCCAGTCCTTTGGCCACCTCATGCGAAGAGTTGACTCATTGGAAAAGACTCTGATGCTGGGAGGGATTAGGGGCAGGAGGAGAAGGGGACGACAGAGGATGAGATGGCTGGATGGCATCACTGACTCAATGGATGTGAGTCTGAGTGAACTCCGGGAGATGGTGATGGACAGGGAGGCCTGGCGTGCTGCAATTCATGGGGTCGCAAAGAGTCGGACGCGAATGAGCCACTCAGTCAATTTTAGCTGCTGGCTGCCTGCAGACACTCGGAAATGCCAAGTTTTACCTGCCCCTCTTGGATGAAGGCATGGCAACCCACTCCACTATTCTTGCCTGGAGAATTCTATGGACAGAGGAGCCTGGCAGGCTGCAGTCCATGGGGTTGCAAAAAGTCGGACATGACTGAAGTGACCTAGCACAGCACACATGTGTTTAGAGGGGGACAGAAATCAACACACCAGTGTCAATGTTCGTAAGTGTTGTCAGTCAACCCAATCAGCTCCCTCTCTCTCTGGCTCTAGACATTGCTTTGTATGTTTTAAACATGTACGTAAATGTTATATTAGTAAGCTTTTATTCTTTTCACTCAGCTTGGGTTTTCCAAAGTCATTCTTTTTTTATTTTTTTCCTGGCCACATCATGTGGCATGACGGATCTTAGTTCCCTGATCAAGCAACCTATGCCCCCTGCATTGGGACTGCAGAGTCTTAACCACTGGACCTCCAGGCAAGTCCCCTCTCTGCTTCCAGGTAATTAGAATTACGTGTCTTCAGGCCTGTGGCTTGCAGGGCTGTATTGGATCCAAATGACAGGCCTCCTGCAGTGACCTGCTCTGTTCCTTGCAATCTGTGTTAAAGCCAAAAATTAGAAAGAGGGTTATGTGAAATCATTGTCAATTCCTGCCACCCCATGCTTGCTAGATTACCAGAGGAAAAGTTAGTTTCTGCTGAGGGAGGAAGAAATGAGCCAATATTCACTGAGAACCATCTAGATGTTAGGTAGGGCCTACCATAGCTCTTTAAAAAACCCATCTCCCTTCGTCCTCTAATCAACCCTACGAAGAAGGCATTTACTATTCCCCTTGACTAATGCGAAACTCAATACACAGACAGTGTTGGGAGCACATTCAAGGTTACACAGCTAGAAGGCACAGAGTACAGATTCAAGCAGCGGAAATGGGCTGAGCAACAGCTTCGCCTTCACCTGGCCCGCTCTGCTTCTCCCCACAGGGTTCCTGCTCCTTTCCCACGTTCAGTTTAATTAACATGGAACAGGCAAGGAGGATGCTTTTCAAAACCCAGCTCCCCGCAGTGGAAGCTCCCAGCATCCCTCACTTCGTCCTAGCAGCACCTGGATTCTTAGAGAGCAGGGCAGCGTGCCGGCCTACTCTCAACTCTGTCTCCCAGGAAGCAGCCGGATTTGACCCTGAGGTTTCCTGACTCTGCAGGGAGTCCACACTGCTTTTCTCGCCGAGGGATCTACTTCTTTCCCACACTCAGCCCCGCCTCCTCTGCCGCTGCTGCTCTCCTATAATTTTTTCAGCAGCTGGATATTTCCAGAGGATCCTCTGCATCTGAGATAATCCACTCTGAGAGTCCCCATCCATTATGCCTCTTCTTTTTAATGTCTTAAGAAAAAACGGCACTGCTGTCTAGTCTAGATGGACTGATTGTGGAGAAACTAATTGTCCTATCTACAGTTCATGAGCCAGATGTTGTTCATCAGGCACTAGAGTTTAGTCTGGACTTAATGCAACCCCACAAAACACCAAATCCACAAGCTTTCCCTGGCTTTTCCGTAAGGTAGAGCTTTTGTCCAGCAACCCTGAAATTTCCCCAAGGAAATTTTCTCTTCCAGCCAGAGGCCAAACCCAGACAACAACATAGGAGCCTGGAAAAAGTCCCTGCTTCCACTTCATCTGTTTCATATACCTCTTCCCCAAAATCTAAGGCAACATTCAAATAGTATTTTCAGGAGGAGTATCTGGCTATATCAGTATTTTCTGAGTATCTGACCATCAGTCCCTGCTCTCCACTCGCTTCCCCACTCACTCGGGGCCCACGGGAGAACTTGAGTGTGTCTGCCACGTCGCGCAACGGGACACAGCTGTCGCCTTCCCTCTCGCTCAGTTGTGTCTCTGCACAGGCCTCCCTGTCCGGCACTCACAGACACCATATCAGAAAGTAACTCCAAGTCAACTCTCAACCTCTGGGGGATTCTCTTGGGCCCCCTTCCAGACGCAGAAGCAGCCTTCTCTCAAAAAAGACGAAAAGACTGGGAACTTTGGGTTAAGACGTGTGACCTCTGCTTACTTTAGGAAGGCCCTCGCTTCCTTCCAGCGTCTTCATTTCTTCTTCTCTGGCAAGACAAAAAGACAGATCAGCTTAGGTCACCTCAACTTTGCTCTCTGCTCCCCACTTGGGATGACCCCCAAGAAGTTGGGTTAGAACCCAAGGGCCTCACAGAACCCAGCTTGAAAAACTACAGTTTTATCTTCTTCTATCAAAGAAAAAATTTTTTTAATTTTTGTTGGAATATAGCTGATTTACAATGTTGTGTTAGTTTTCGGTGTATAGCAAAGTGAATCAGTTATATAATATCTATATCCACTCTTTTAGATTCTTTAGAAGTCTTACATCATAACATAAAATGGGGGACTTGCCTGGCAGTCCAGTGGTTAAGAATCCACACTTCCAATGCAGGGGAACTGTGGGTTAATTCTGTGGCCAGGGAACTAAGATCCCACATGCTGTGGGGCACGGCCTAAAAAAAAAAAATTGTAAAAAACATATAATAACATAAAATGAGCCTTGAGACTTCCTGAAATGATAGCACTTAGTGCTTGACTTTTCTTCTCGCACCAAAGATAGGAACTATCTCCACCGTGCTGGATGCAGACTGCCTCTCAGTGGGAGCATCGCTGGGAACCTGGGGCTTGGGTAAAGGTCTGAGAAGGCAGTGTGTGTGTGTGTGTGTGTGTCTGAGTTGAGTCACACAGTGACTGGAGGGGCTTCCCCAGCACCATCTTAAGTGAAGCTCAAGTTATTAAGGGATTTGTGCATGCCTCTCTGTTTCCAAGAAAGAGGCAGGAATAACGGTAACATTGGAAAGAGAAAGGAGCTGGAGGCTCTGCTCTCCTTCCACCTGCAGAAAGGAAAGTGAGCAGCGTTCATGGGGTGAAATCTGCCAACACAGGTGTGGTATAAAGTGAGAGACTATGACTGACAGGAGAGAAGTGGGTCTTCAATGGCCAAGAAGGAGCAATCCAGGAACTGGCTAGTCACACAAGAAAGTTTGACCGAAACACAAAGTGAAATCTGGTTGGGAAGTGGGTTATGTGTAAATATTTTCTCTATGAATTGACCTAAGGGAAAAAACATTTAACACATTTCACTGATGTATGTTATACTTTAGCTTCAATATTGTTGAGGGTAGGACGTTTTTAATAGGGAAAACCTGGGAAAGTCAGATGACCAACAAAGTAGGGCACATCCATCTGATAGAACACTACACAGTCTTTAATGATATCAAGGGAAAAAATTTAATAAAATCAGAAGATGTTCACTAACTATTGTTAAATGAAAAAGTAAGCCACAAAACAGTATGTGTATTTGCTTCTATTTTTGTTGAAAAAAAAAATACATAGGGGAAAAAAATCCAAAAGAATATACCTTAGAGATCCCCCACCTCCCCTCCCACTCCAGAGAGACAGAATTACATATGATTTACACTTACTTTTTGAAAAAGCATATGTTTAAATTTTTTCAACAGATATTATTTTGTAGTCCATGAAAGAAAAACAAAAATGTTTTTTAAAAACCGAAAGTGAATGGAAGAGAATATCTGGCCATTGAGAGCTGTGTCAAAATGAGAACATTTGTTCCACCGTGCACCTGGGAATTTTCAATAGCAGGAAGACAAGGACAAAGCTGTGGGTTCAAACCACTTACCTTAGAATGGTCAAAAAGAACCTTTGCTGAGTTATGCAAAATATGAAAGGGAGGAATAAAGAATAGAAGACAGCAGTGAGAGAGATGTGAGATGACCAGAACTCAGGTGAGGGATCTGGCCTGGCAGAGGAAGGAGGAAGGAGAGAAAGCCAGGAATCCTGCAGAGCAGGGAATGGTGAAATTTGCTAACAGCCTCAGCATGGAAATAGGTGAAAATGAGGATTATGTACAAAATGACCTCTTCTACCCCCGACCTGGGACACAGCATGCTGTGGGAAGAGGCTGGGTCTCTGGAATGCCTCTCTGAAAGGGGAGGGAAAAAAAAACACGTTATAACTTTATCATCTTACACTTTAGTAGAGGCAGGGCTTCTAAGAAATATCCAAAATTAGATAGGCAAATTCAGAGATAAAAACAAGTAGAGGAATCATCTGCATATTAGTTTCAGAAAAAAAAGGAAATAAGGGTGTGATGAAAGCAGGTGGAAAAGAACAAGAGCTGTGAGTCAGACCAATGCTCACTGAAATACTTTTTAAAATTGGAAGCAATGCATGCCCATCACATAGTAAATCTTAATAAATGCACCTACAGTTACCTGTCATAAGTATCAGCCCTTCTACTAAATTCAGAGCGCCTTCTAAAATTTTCCCTTCGTATTCTTGTTCCAAAGTGCCTAATACATTGCTGTAGTAAGTGTTCAACAAATATCGTGGAAAGAATAAATGAAGGCAGTTACTAATTCTACTTTGTCCTTCCTAAGTGTCAAAGGAAAGGACGACATCTGATTAATCACAATCTGGACGATTACTTCCTGTAAAACGAATTCACTTGGACACACAGATTGTCACAGGTAGAAGGAATTTTAGACATCACTAAGTCCAGTGCTTTTCTACCACTTTCAGGTAGGTAGTGACCCACACTCAGTTTCAGTCAGAGCAACTCAGCTTTTATCTGTTTTGTATAGTGGACTTCTGCCTAAAATTTCACTTGTGCAGAGTTTCTGAAAACAAGTAAAATCCGAAAATCATGGCATCTGAAACCCTCTCATTTCTTAAGGTAAGGAATCAGTGGAGTGGTTTTTTAAGCCATTTCCATGCCAAATGAAACACTTGATGTCCATTATGTTTGACTATCAGATAAACAACACACAAAAATTTTAATATGTCTCAAATACAGCTGCACTTGTCCAGCTGTCCAAACACCAGGGTCCATAAATGCTCCATCTTAGAAGCTGCTACAGCACCAAGGCTTTCACTGTATTGCTCTCAAGAGATTGCTCTTTTAAAAAATTTTTATTTTATTGAAATGTAGTCGATTTACAATGCTGTGTTAATATCTGCTGTGCAGCTTAGAGACTCAGTTATAGACATTTTTTTTCATATTCTTTTCCATCATGATTTATCAGGATATTGACTACTGTTCTCTGCGCTTTACAGTGGTTCTTGTTCAGTTACTAAGTCATATTCAACTCTTTGTGATCCCATGGACTACAACACTCCAGGCTCCTCTGTCCTCCACTGTCTCCGGGGGTTTGCTCAAATTCATGTTCGTTGAGTCAATGGTGCTATCTAACCATCTCATCCTCTGCCGCCCCCTTCTTGTTTCGCCCTCACTCTTTCGCAGCATCAAGGTCTTTGCCAATCAGCCAGCTCTTTGCATCAGGCGGCAAAAGTGTTGGAGCTTTAGCTTCAGCAACAGTCCTTCCAATGAATATTCAGGGTTGATTTCCTTTAGAATTGACCGGTTTGATCTTGCAGTCCAAGGGACTCTCAAGAGTCTTTTCTAGCACCACAATTCAAAAGCATCAATTCTGTGGTGCTCAGCCTTCTATACAGACTAATGCTCATATCTGTACATGACTACTGGAAAAACCGTAGCTTTGACTACATGGATCTTTGCGGGCAAAGTGATGTCTCTGCTTGTTAATACTCTGTCTAGGTTTGTCATAGCTTTCCTTCCAAGAAGCAAACATCTTTTAATTTCATGGCTGCAATCATCAGCCTCAGTGATTTTAGAGCCCAAGGAAAGAAAATCTGTCATATGCTTCTACTTTTTCCCCTTCTATTTTCCATGAAGTGATGGGACTAGATGCCATGATCTTAATGATCATGGTCTTAATGTTGAGTTTCAAGCCAGTGTTTTCACTCTCCTCTTTCATCCTTATCAAGAGGCTCTTTCATTCCTCTTCACTTTCTACCGTTAGAGCGGTATACAGTGCTGCACAGTAGACCTTGTTTGTCCATAGATAATAGTTTGCATCTGCTAACCCCAAACTGCTCATCAAACCCTCTTGCACCTTCTCCCCCTTATCAAGAGGCTCTTTCATTCCTCTTCACTTTCTACCGTTAGAGCGGTATACAGTGCTGCACAGTAGACCTTGTTTGTCCATAGATAATAGTTTGCATCTGCTAACCCCAAACTGCTCATCAAACCCTCTTGCACCTTCTCCCCCCTTGGCAACCTTGGCAAACCCTCTTGCACCTTCTCCCCCTTGGCACCTTCTCCCCCTTGGCAACCCCTTGGTCTGATTTGTCTGTGAATCTGCGTCTGTTTGGCAGATAAGTTCATTTCTGTCATTTTTAGATTCCACATATAAGTGATATCAGGTGGTTTTGTCAAGACGCTATTCTTTAACTCCCAGTTTGAACAATAAAAACTCAGTTCATAAATCATACTCTCCAGTGTGCTATTACGGACAGAGCCAGGATCAAGCAACCATCGCCACAAAAACCCTGACTTTCATTAGGGTAAAATGAGCGCTTTCCTGTCAAAAGTGTAAGGTACAACTTTATCAGTGTTACCTTAAAGGTAACGCCCTTGACATGTTCACAGTTTAATGGCTCAAGCAGATATGCCCATTTGGGACTGATGAGAATATATGCATGGGTAAGGGAGCTATAGTAGCTGTGATGCTGACTTTTAGGACCAACTGAACAGTACATGAACCATGAACTTCCAGATGTTCAATCAGGATTTAGAAAAGGCAGAGGAACCAGAGATCAAATTACCAACATCCACTGGATCATCGAAAAAGCAAGAGAGTTCTAGGAAAAAACATCTACTTCTGTGTTATTGACTATGCCAAAGCCTTTGACTGTGTGGATCACAACAAACTGTGGGAAATTCTTACAGAGATGGGAATACCAGACCACCTGACCTGCCTCCTGAGAAATTTGTATGCAGGTCAGGAAGCAACAGTTAGAACTGGACATGGAACAACAGACTGGTTCCAAATCAGGAAAGGAGTACGTCAAGGCTATATATTGTCACCCTGCTTATTTAACTTACTTACAGAGTACATCATAAAAAATGTTGGACTGGGGTCACACAAACTGGGATCAAGATTGCTGGGAGAAATATCAATAACCTCAGATATGCAGATGACACCACCCTTATGGCAGAAAGAGAAGAATTGAAGAGCCTCTTGATGGGAGTGAAAGAGGAGAGTGAGAAAGTTGGCTTAAAACTCAACATTCAGAAAACTAAGATCATGACATCTGGTCCTATCACTTCATAGCAAATAGATGGGGAAACAATGGAAACAGTGACAGACTACTTTTTTTGCGCTCCAAAATCACTGCAAATGGTGACTGCAGCCATGAAATTAAAAGACATTTCCTCCTTGAAAGAAAGTCATGACCAACCTAGACAGCATATTAAAAAGCAGAGACATTACTTTGCAGACAAAGGTCCATCTAGCCAAAGCTTTGGTTTTTCCAGTAGTCTGTATGGATGTGATAGTTGGACTATAAAGAAAGCTGAGCGCCGAAGAATTAATGCTTTTGAACTGTGATGTTGGAAAAGACTCTTGAGAGTCCCTTGGACTGCAAGGAGATCCAATCAGTCCATCCTAAAGGAAATCAGTCCTGAATATTCATTGGAAGGTCTGATGCTGAAGCTGAAGCTCCCATACTTTGACCACCTAATACGAAGAGCTGACTCATTGGAAAAGACCCTGATGCTGGGAAAGATTGGAGGTGGGAGGAGAAGGGGACGACAGAGGATGAGATGGTTGGATGGCATCACCAACTCAATAGACATGAGTTTGAGTAAACTCCGGGAGTTGGTGATGGACAGAGAAGCTGGTGTGCTGCAATCCATGGGGTCACAAAGAGTCGGACACGACTGAGTGACTGAACTGAATAATCAGATCATAAATCATCATTTACTTCCTTGTCCTGGCCATCAAATTACATTTCTTTCCAGGCAAGCTAATATCTTTTCACTTTGGTTCCATACCATAATGAGCTCCATCACATATGGCATTTGCCAAGCACACTGCTAGGTAATGAAAAGAGAGAAATTTCTTTGCCATTTTATTCATGAAGGGAAGCCCTCCCCAGTGATTTTCACCTCCTTCTCACTGACCGTCTTCAGCCACAAGAGGACAGAGATCAAGTTTGTAGCTTTTATGGCTTTTATGATGGAGGATGGGGCTTCCCTGGTGGCTCACATCGTAAAGAGTCTGCCTGCAATGCATGATGAAGTAGGCATGAGATGGGAGAAATTAAAATTGGGAGATGCCAGTCAAATACATCTAAATCACACTATTATGTATGCATATTTCCTAAAATTTTGTGAGCATAACTTAAGCTAATTTACTTTTGCTGATGTTGATTTCTATTTGCATGATTCTTCGAGTGATCTTATGTCAAATTTTTCAAGTGATCTTATGTAAATTTTCCACTTGATATGAACAATATAACCCTTTTTTTCATGCAGTCTATTTTATCAAAGTGAGGTAGTTGAAGGAATGAAAAGATTTCTAGATGCTAGTACAGGTAACTGAATGAATGAGATATTTTTAACGATGTTACTTTTAAAATTAGTTCCTGGAATTTTCTCCTGCTGCTAAGTCGCTTCAGTCGTGTCTGACTCTGTGTGACCCCATAGACGGCAGCCCACCAGGCTCCTCTGGCCCTGGGATTCTCCAGGCAAAAATACTGGACTGGGTTGCATTTCCAGTTCCTGGAATTTTCTCCCGTGGTGGCAAGAACTTCTTTGGTTGGCAAGGAACAGTGCCAAAGATAATATTACCTATCTTCCCACATTTTTGCCCTGCTTGGCACTTTACATAAATTGGTGCAGCTATGAAGTCAGAGAATGGGTTTTATGCCAGGCCTTTTCACAGAGAAGTGCTTTGTCTCCCTCTGGTGGAAAAATTTATGTTTGCAACATCAGTTGCAGTTCTCGGGCCTGGGTGCACTTTGGGATCCCTCTGCACACAAGCTCAGTCGTGACCGACTCTTTTGTGACCCCGTGGACTGTACCTGCCAGGCTCCTGCCCATGGAATTTTCCAGGCAAGAATACTCGAATGGGTTGCCATTTCCTTCTCCAGGGGATCTTCCCAATCCAAGGGATCACACCCAAGTCTCCTGCATTGGCAGGCGAATTCTTTTCCGTTGTGCCACCTTGCAAGCCCTTATAATCACCAGGGGTTCAATAATCCCAATACCCCAGCCCTGCCCCAGACTAATTCAATGAGGTCGGCAACAGAATCCAGCCAGCGATATTTGGTTTAAAAAATACGTACATGATTTTAATATACACTGAGTTAGAAGTTCTAAAACGATGATAAACTGATGGCCACAAAGGGAAAAGAGCAATCTGTGTATGTAGATTCCATCATCTTCCAGGGGCCCCTTTACAGTTTCCAGAGGGGAAATCACTAAGGACTGTCTTAGAATATAAGAACTCTAAATCCCAGTTTCTTCCTGAGTGACTCTCCCTGTAGTGAGATAAGAATGCATTAAGCAAACACACACACACACACACACACTAAGTACACAATCAGGTACTTTGGCAAAACTGTCACGTAGTTTTAACTGGACTTTCATACCTTTTGTATTTACCAAAAACTTTCTCACATATTTTCTCATTTAATTCTCTTAAGGACCTGTTAAGGTGGATAGTCATTCCTCCTGTGAGTATCAACACTCACCTAAGAACACAAAGCCCTACAGTAGTCTAGGTACACACTCAGACCTTGCTTTTCCTTTCTTCTCCTCCTCATTAATATTTCAGTTCAGTCGCTCAGTCATGTCCGACTCTTTGCAACCCCATGAATCGCAGCACGCCAGGCCTCTCTGTTCATCACCAACTCCCAGAGTTCACTCAGACTCACGTCCATCGAGTCAGTGATGCCATCCAGCCATCTCATCCTCTGTCGTCCCCTTCTCCTCCTGCCCCCAATCCCTCCCAGCATCAGAGTCTTTTCCAATGAGTCAACTCTTCGCATGAGGTGGCCAAAGGACTGCAATTTCAGCTTTAGCATCATTCCTTCCAAAGAAATCCCAGGGCTGATCTCCTTCAGAATGGACTGGTTGGATCTCCTTGCAGTCCAAGGGACTCTCAAGAGTCTTCTCCAACACCACAGTTCAAAAACATCAATTCTTCGGTGCTCAGCTTTCTTCACAGTCCGACTTTCACATCCATACATGACCACAGGAAAAACCATAGCCTTGACTAGATGGACCTTTGTTGGCAAAGTAATGTCTCTGCTTTTCAATATCCTATCTAGGTTGGTCATAACTTTTCTTCCAAGGAGTAAGCATCTTTTAATTTCATGGCTGCAGTCACCATCTACAGTGATTTTGGAGCCCCCAAAAATAAAGTCTGACACTGTTTCCACTGTTTCCCCATCTATTTCCCATGAATTGATGGGACCAGATGCCATGATCTTTGTTTTCTGAATGTTGAGTTTTAAACCAACTTTTTCACTCTCCTCTTTCACCTTCATCAAGAGGCTTTTTAGTTCTTCTTCACTTTCTGCCATAAGGGTGGTGTCATCTGCATATCTGAGGTTATTGATATTTCTCCTGGCAATCTTGATTCCAGCTTGTGCTTCTTCCAGCCCAGCATTTCTCATGATGTACTCTGCATACAAGTTAAATAAGCAGGGTGACAATATATAGCCTTGATATACTCCTTTTCCTATTTGGAACCAGTCTGTTGTTCCATGTCCAGTTCTAACTGTTGCTTCCTGACCTGCATACAAATTTCTCAAGAGACAGGTCAGGTGGTCTGGTATTCCCATCTCTTTCAGAATTTTCCACAGTTTATTGTGATCCACACAGTCAAAGGCTTTGGCATAGTCAATAAAGCAGAAATAGATGTTTTTCTGGAACTCTCTTGCTTTTTCCATGATCCAGCGGATGTTGGCAATTTGGTCTCTGGTTCCTCTGCCTTTTCTAAAACCAGCTTGAACAACTGGAATTTCACAGTTCATGTATTGCTGAAGACCACCATACTGTATAACGGAAATTTGCTAGAACTTAAGTTTTCTTACCAAAAGGGAAAAAAAGGTAAATACATGAGGTGATGGATATGTGAACCTGATGGGGGATATTTTCACAGTGTATACGTATATCAAATCACTTTGTACACTCTAAGTATCATAATTTTTCCATCAATTATACCTTAATAACGCTGAAAAAGGGAGAATCTGAGTAAAAATTATATAGGTATTCCATATAATATTCTTATTCTTGCAACTTTTCTATAATCTTGAAGTTATTTACAAATAAGTTTTTAAAATATTTTTCTAATATTTACATTGCCAAGATCTCAGCTTGTCTCTTTTTCCCAACCAATACAGATCTATTTGATGTGCATTTGTTGAACACATAGTTGGTAATCTTGAGAGAAGATCATCAAAGGCATAAATATACAACTATAGAAGTTCTTACCCATGTAACATGGAGGCTACATCTTATCTATTGCTTTTTTACATATCCTAGAAGATTTCAAATGAAGACTGAATAGGTTGAAATAGATTGTTATCTTTTAAAATCTTGTCAAACTAATTCCTGCTGATAATGGCTGTTTTAATCATAAATATACATTGCTGCTGCTAAGTCGCTTCAGTCGTGTCCGACTCTGTGCGACCCCATAGATGGAAGCCCACCAGGCTCCCCCGTCCCTGGGATTCTCTAGGCAAGAACACTGGACTGGGTTTCCATTTCCTTCTCCAATGCATGAAAGTGAAAAGTGAAAGTGAAGTCATTCAGTTGTGTCCGACTCTTCTCAACCCCATGGACTGCAGCCCCACCAGGCTCCTCCGTCCATGGGATTTTCCAGGCAAGAGTACTGGAGTGGGGTGCCATTGCCTTCTCCAAAATATACATTACTGCTATAAAATTTAGTTATTAAAAAGGAAACTAGTTCTACTTCTGGCAATACTGAATTAGATGGTTCTGATCAACTCTCTAAGTACAACGTGAAAAATTATTCAAAATATATATTATTAAAAGAGTGAAACAAAAATAAAAAAAGTAAAAGGTAAAAAAATTAAAAAAAAAAAGAGTGAATAGGCAAATCAGAGAGAAAAAATACTTGCAACACATATAAATGACAAAAGAGCTCATATCTAGAAGACATAGGATTCCTACAAATAAATAAGACTGACAACCCAATTTTAAAATGGGCAAATGACTTAGTAAAAGGAGATAATCAAATAGTCAATAAACATATGAAAGGATCTCAAACTCATTAGTCATCAAAGAAATGCAAATTAAAACCATGTAATGCCAAGTGATTGTGAACTACAACTCATGCCCTGCTGAGTTGTACATGTATATGCTAATGTACTTTGGTACAACCATTTTAGAAAATGGTAGTATCTTCTAAAGCTGAACATACAAATATATTATATAACTTACAAATTTCAATTGCTAGGTACACCTCAGAGATATGTGTTTATGGCAGCATTATTTGTAAATAACAACAAAAAAACTGGAAATCTAAATGTCCTAACAGAAGCAGAAGATATTAAGAAGAAGTGGCAAGAATACACAGAAGAAAAAGCTATATATGACAAACCCACAGCAAACATTATCCTCAATGGTGAAAAATTGAAAGCATTTCCTCTAAAGTCAGGAACAAGACAAGGGTGCCCACTTTCACCATTACTATTCAACATAGTTTTGGAAGTTTTGGCCACAGCAATCAGAGCAGAAAAAGAAATAAAAGGAATCCAAATTGGAAAAGAAGAAGTAAAACTCTCACTGTTTGCAGATGACATGATCCTTTACATAGAAAACCCTAAAGACTCCACCAGAAAATTACTAGAACTAATCAATGATTATAGTAAAGTTGCAGGATATAAAATTAACACACAGAAATCCCTTGCATTCCTATACACTAATAATGAGAAAACAGAAAGAGAATTAAGGAAACAATTCCATTCACCATTGCAACAAAAAGAATAAAATACTTAGGAATATATCTACCTAAAGAAACTAAAGACCTATATATAGAAAACTATAAAACACTGGTGAAAGAAATCAAAGAGAACACTAATAGATGGAGAAATATACCATGTTCATGGATTGGAAGAATCAATATAGTGAAAATGTGTATAGTACCCAAAGCAATTTATAGATTCAATGCAATCCCTATCAAGCTACCAACGGTATTCTTCACAGAGCTAGAACAAATAATTTCACAATTTGTATGGAAATACAAAAAACCTCGAAGAGCCAAAGCTATCTTGAGAAAGAAGAATGGAACTGGAGGAATCAACCTGCCTGACTTCAGGCTCTACTACAAAGCCACAGTCATCAAGACAGTATGGTACTGGCACAAAGACAGAAATATAGATCAATGGAACAAAATAGAAAGCCCAGAGATAAATCCATGCACATATGGACACCTTATCTTTGACAAAGGAGGCAAGAATATACAATGGAGAAAAGACAATCTCTTTAACAAGTGGTGCTGGGAAAACTGGTCAACCACTTGTAAAAGAATGAAAGTAGAACACTTTCTAACACCATACACAAAAATAAACTCAAAATGGATTAAAGATCTAAACGTAAGGCCAGAAACTATAAAACTCCTAGAGGAGAACATAGGCAAAACACTCCGACATACATCACAGCAGGATCCTCTATGACCCACCTCCCAGATTATCGGAAATAAAAGCAAAAATAAACAAATGGGACCTAATTAACCTTAAAAGCTTCTGCACAACAAAGGAAACTATAAGCAAGGTGAAAAGACAGCCTCCAGAATGGGAGAAAATAATAGCAAATGAAGCGACTGACAAACAACTAATCTCAAAAATATACAAGCAACTTCTACAGCTCAATTCCAGAAAAACAAATGACCCAATCAAAAAATGGGCCAAAGAACTAAATAGACATTTCTCCAAAGAAGACATACAGATGGCTAACAAACACATGAAAAGATGCTCAACATCACTCATTATCAGAGAAATGCAAATCAAAACCACTATGAGGTACCATTTCACACCAGTCAGAATGGCTGCGATTCAAGTCTACAAGCAATAAATGCTGGAGAGGGTGTGGAGAAAAGGGAACCCTCTTACACTGTTGGTGGGAATGCAAACTAGTACAGCCACTATGGAGAACAGTGTGGAGATTCCTTAAAAAACTGGAAATAGAACTGCCTTATGATCCAGCAATCCCACTGCTGGGCATACACACTGAGGAAACCAGAAGGGAAAGAGACACATGTACCCCAATGTTCATCGCAGCACTGTTTATAATAGCCAGGACATGGAAGCAATCTAGATGTCCATCAGCAGATGAATGGATAAGAAAGCTATGGTACATATACACAATGGAGTATTACTCAGCCATTAAAAAGAATACATTTGAATCAGTTCTAATAAGGTGGATGAAACTGGAGCCTATTATACAGAGTGAAGTAAGCCAGAAAGAAACACACCAATACAGTATACTAATGCATATATATGGAATTTAGAAAGATGGTAACAATAACCCTGTATACGAGACAGCAAAAGAGACACTGATGTATAGAACAGTCTTTAGGACTCTGTGGGAGAGGGAGAGGGAGAGGGTGGGATGATTTGGGAGAATGGCATTGAAATATGTATAATATCATATTGAAACGAGTCACCAGTCCAGGTTCGATGCACGATACTGGATGCTTGGGGCTGGTACACTGGGATGACCCAGAGGGATGGTATGGGGAGGGAGGAGGGAGGAAGGTTCAGGATGGGGAACACATGTATACCTGTGGCGGATTCATTTCGATATATGGCAAAACCAATACAATATTGTAAAGTTAAAAAATAAAATTAAATTAAAAAAAAGAATAATACACAGAAGAACTATACAAAAAAGATCTTCACAACCAAGATAATCACGATGGTATGATCACTCACCTAGAGCCAGACATCCAGGAATGTGAAGTCAAGTGGGCCTTAGAAAGCATCACTACAAACAAAGCTAGTGGAGGTGATGGAATTCCAGTTGAGCTATTTCAAATCTTGAAAGATGATGCCATGAAAGTGCTGCACTCAATATGTCAGCAAATTTGGAAAACTCAGCAGTGGCCACAGGACTGGAAAAGGTCAGTTTTCTTTCCAATCCCAAAGAAAGGCAATGCCAAAGAATGCTCAAACTACTGCACAATTGCACTCATCTCACACGCTAGGAAAGTATGCTCAAAATTCTCCAAGCCAGGCTTCAGCAATATGTGAACCGTGAACTTCCTGATGTTCAAGCTGGTTTTAGAAAAGGCAGAGGAACCAGAGATCAAATTGCCAACATCTGCTGGATCATCAGAAAAAGCAAGAGAGTTCCAGAAAAAAAATCTATTTCTGCTTTATTGATTATGCCAAAGCCTTTGACTGTGTGGATCACAACAAACTGGTTCCAAATAAGAAAAGGAGTACGTCAAGGCTGTATATTGTCACCCTGCTTATTTAACTTATATGCAGAGTACATCATAAGAAACGCTGGGCTGGAAGAAGCACAAGCTGGAATCAAGATTGCTAGAAGAAATATCAATAACCTCAGATATGCAGATGACACCACCCTTAAGGCAGAAAGTGAAGAGGAACTAAAAAGCCTCTTGATGAAAGTGAAAGAGGAGAGTGAAAAATTTGGCTTAAAGCTCAACATTCAGAAAATGAAGATCATGGCATCTGGTCCCATCACTTCATGGGAAATAGATGGGAAACAGTGGAAACATTGTCAGACTTTATCTTTTTGGGCTCCAAAATCACTGTAGATGGTGACTGCAGCCATGAAATTAAAAGACGCTTACTCCTTGGAAGGAAAGTTATGACCAACCTAGACAGCATATTCAAAAGCAGAGACATTACTTTGCCAAAAAGGTCCATCTAGTCAAGTCTATGGTTTTTCCAGTGGTCATGTATGGATGTGAGAGATGGACTGTGAAGAAGGCTGCTCGCAAAAGAATTGATGCTTTTGAACTGTGGTGTTGGAGAAGACTCTTGAGAGTCCCTTGGACCGCAAGGAGATCCAACCAGTCCATTCTGAAGGAGATCAGCCCTGGGATTTCTTTGGAATGATGCTAAAGCTGAAACTCCAGTACTTTGGCCACCTCATGCGAAGAGTTGACTCATTGGAAAAGACTCTGATGCTGCGAGAGATTGGAGGCAGGAGGAGAAGGGGACAACACAGGATGAGATGGCTGGATGGCATCACCGACTCAACAGACTTGAGTTTGAGTGAACTTTGGGAGTTGGTGATGGACAGGGAGGCCTGGCGTGCTGCGATTCATGGGGTCGCAAAGAGTCGGACACGACTGAGCAACTGAACTGAACTGAACTGAAATGTCCATCCATAAGTGAATGAATAAATTGTGATATATAATGGAATATCACATAGCAATAAGTGAAAATACTATAACCAGAAAGAAAAATATAGATAAATCGCACAAGTATATTTTAGTACAAATGGCATCAGCCACAACATATGCATACTTTTTGTACATTCTATGCTGTTAGAAATTAAAATAGTTGGTTACTTTCAATAACAGGACAGGTTGTAACTGGGACAGACCAAGAGAGTAATAACAGAAAATTTGCTTTTTCATTAGATAGATGCATTCACTTTTGATAACTCATTGAGCTGTATACAATTTTGTGACGTGAGAATTGTTTACATTTTTTTAACCAGGATGGTAGAAAATAGTTTCATCAGGAATCAAGTCTTCCCTGTGCTTTTCACCTTAAGTGGGGGAGTTTTAATTGATACTACCAATTTTCCAAAATGGTTCTATCAAGTCCATTAGCATCAGCAGGGCATGAGTAGAAGTTGCTCACAATCACTAGCCATTGTGCTGTAACTGGCAGTACTCCTCAAACTTTACATGACTTATTTGGAGATCTTGTTTAAAAAAACAACTTGTTTCCAGGAGTCGTCTAGGGTGGAACCCGTGTCTTTTTCTAGCAAGCTTCCAAGTGATGCCCATACTGCCTGACTATTGACTGCACTTTAAGTAACAAGGACCTTGGACAGTCCTTCCAAACTATATTCCTCAACAGTGATGCTTCACAAAATCATCTAGAGACAGTATTAAAATGTTAATCAAAATTTTCTTTTAAAAATAATACTAAGCATTTCTAAGTTCTTATTTTGTGATGATCCATTTTAAAAAATAAGGGTATCATATACTTGTTTTTAGTTAAAACAGGTCAATTGAAACAGTAAATGTTCAAAAAATATACCTATATGCCAGACACTGTCATACTACATTAAATCCAAAATATGCCAGGAAGTGGCAAGAAACATCTCCTGATTATGACCAAAACATGTTTGGCAGCTTGCTGGATAAATACCACTTACCGACTGGCATTATGTATGTTGGACTGTCTACTACAGGAGCCAACAAACTTTTTCTGTATAGGATCAAATGGTAAAAATTTCAGGCTTTGCAGACAAGGGTCACAACCACTCAACTCTGTAGTATGAATGTAACTATAGATGTATGAGTGATGGCCACAGTATGGTCTACTAAATAGATCTCTGGTTACTGGATCACTGATACAAATCTTGATCAATGACATGTATCTTGTCTTCAAATTTCCACTTAATGTGTTATCTGAGAAATCATTTGTTTTCTTTTCTGTTGAAACTTTCAGAAGTTAGTTTTAACATTGCCCAATAATCCACGTACATATTTTACCTCGAGAACATCATTTTGGTGCTGTCAATGGTTATTAAGTTTTAAATGGTATTCTAAAGACAAGAGTCCCCAAATAAATGATAAATGGAATGATAATATGGACAGGAGGCTAAATGTTAATACATAAACTGTATTCTTGAACCATACACTGCTAGTTGAAGGATATAAAACTAATATTGCACTAGTTTTGTGGGACTAGTCATCAATCATATTGCTGGTGTACAAACTGTATGGAAAATATGTATCTGCATTTAGATTGGATATAGAATCTAGTCATGCTGAGTCTGTACCATAAGGTTCATCTACTGTTTTTTTTTTCTTTCTAATTTTATTTTTAAACTTTACATAATTGTATTAGTTTTGCCAAATATCAAAATGAATCCGCCACAGGTATACATGTGTTCCCCATCCTGAACCCTCCTCCCTCCTCCCTCCCCATACCATCCCTCTGGGTCGTCCCAGTGCACCAGCCCCAAGCATCCAGTATCGTGCATCGAACCTGGACTGGCAACTCGTTTCTTACATGATATTTTACGTTTCAATGTCATTCTCCCAAATCTTCCCACCCTCTCCCTCTCCCACAGAGTCCATAAGACTGTTCTATACATCAGTGTCTCTTTTGCTGTCTCGTACACCGGGTTATTGTTACCATCTTTCTAAATTCCATATATATGCGTTAGTATACTGTATTTATGTTTTTCCTTCTGGCTTACTTCACTCTGTATAATAGGCTCCAGTTTCATCCACCTCATTAGAACTGATTCAAATGTATTCTTTTTAATGGCTGAGTAATACTCCATTGTGTATATGTACCACAGCTTTCTTATCCATTCATCTGCTGATGGACATCTAGGTTGCTTCCATGTCCTGGCTATTATAAACAGTTCATCTACTGTTTTACATAAATTTATGTTCCTCAGTCACATGGAAAATAAAAAGTGAGTTTTAGAACCAAAGACTGAATGCTTAGCTATTATTAGACTAGGCTCTGCTAGCTCAAGCCTTAGGTTTAGAAAGCCACAATGAAGCCTCCCATTTATGAAAGTTTAGCCTACTTGGCCATGAAACAGCCTAAGCAAAGCCTAAACTTCCTCTTTGTGTGTGTGTGGGGCGGGGGGGAGTGTAGATATTTTTCTGTTTTTAAACATTTTTACTGCAGTATAAATTCATTTACAATGTCGTGTTCGTTTCTGCTGCACAGCAAGGTGAATCAATTATTCATATACCCACTCTTGTTTAGATTTATTTCCCATTTAGGTCATTACATTGAACAGTTTCCTGTGCTATACAGTAGGTCCTTAGTAGTTATGTTTTATATATAGTAGTTCCTTAATGAATTCCGTATTTGGGGAAACAAGGGACTTGACTGTGTATGTGACACTGAGACAAAGTTCAGATACTGGTTCAAAGATACTAGTCACCAATAGGAAATGAAAAGCTTTGAAGAATGACAGCCAGTAGAATTCCAATCTAGAACCCAGTCTGGTCCGTATCTGGGATTTGGCCAAATCAGAAACACTGATAGCCTACATGCTTTACCAAGTATGAAGAGGGGATGGAAAATGCCCATCTTAATCAAACTGCAGTTACAGCAATTACATCAGCAGTGATGGTTGTAGGCAGAGATTAAATAGCTCAAGTATAGTACTTTCCTCTTGCTCCAAAAGCAGTGAGTAAGACCAAGATTAGGGAAGCTGGGCAGCTGGGAAGTGAAGCACAGCTTGGTATAGTAGATCAGAGTAACCAGAACATGACATTCACAGGTCCCCCCGATTGAGATTTGAGACTCAGATCAGTAAGAATATTCAGTATACTGGACTGTGACTTCTTAAAAATGGGTACGATTGCATTAACAGATGAACATACCTCTGAAAGCCACAGGGAGAAAAAAATTACAGGCTTAACACACCTACCAATAGGTTACTAAACTTCTTTGAAGTTGTTCCCTTAACTTCCATATAAAGTCTTCACTTCTCTTGAATGCTGAAGATGAAAAAATTAGTAACCAAAAGGAGAATTCAGAAGTATATATCCTCTTTCCATTTTTAGATTATATAATATTTGGCTTTCTTCTGTTATGCCTTTAAATAGTATTTATCATCATTAACTTTTGATAAGCATTTGCTAAACTGACTTTTAATCACAAATCGGGCATAACTTGACATAAGAAAAAATAAAATTTTAAACTTATAAAACACATAAATTAGAAAGTGATTACTCTAAGAATTAAAGCATTATTTCCTTTACAAAAGCCTTCCTCTAATGATAGCCCCTAGGGCATTCAGAACCCAGCTTATACTTGTCTTATATTTCATTTTAAATTCTACCTACAGATTTGCAAACTCCCTCAAATTTGCTATAACCACTTCATCAAGTGGAATTATTAATACCTGTATTCTAAAGTGAGCTTTAATAAAATGTTTCTATTATAATTCTATCATTTTAAAGTCACCATACCTTAAGTCATGACCAACCTAGACAGCATATTAAAAAGCAGAGACATTACTTTGCCAACAAAGGCCCATCTAGTCAAGGCTATGGTTTTCCCAGTAGTCATGTATGGATGTGATAGTTGGACTATAAAGACGAACACTGAAGAATTGATGATTTTGAACTGTGGTGTTGGAAAAGACTCTTGAGAGTCCCTTGGACTGCAAGGAGATCCAACCAGGCCATCCTAAAGGAAATCAGTCCTGAATATTCATTGGAAGGACTGATGCTGAAGCTCCAATACTTTGGCCACCTGATGTGAAGAACTTACTCATTTGAAAAGACCCTGATGCTGATAATGATTGAAGGCAGGAGGAGAAGGGGACGAGAGGATGGGATGGTTGGATGGCATCACCAACTCAATGGACGTGAGTCTGCGTAAGCTTCGGAAGTTGCTGATGAACAGGGAGGCCTGGCAGGCTGCTGTCCATGGGGTCGCAAAGAGTCAGACACGACTGAGTGACTGAACTGAACCTTAGGTCAAAAAATGCCTCCAAAATATTTTCCAAAATATGATCTCTTGCCACAATAAAGAATGAGTGCAGTTACTCTACAGGGGGAAAAAATTTCCATTAAATGTACATGCTAGAAGCCAGAATCTTTCACGTGGTATTGTCAGTCTTTCTAATTTTAGCTATTCTGGTCTCCACAGAATGGTACCTCATTGCAGTTTTGGTGCTTATTTTAAAATCTTTTTTCCCAGCTTTATATTTCAAGCAATAAAATTAATTCAAAGACAATTTTATTTTTAGAGATTGCATACAGAACACTCAAGCCACAGAACATAGCCATTCCCCCAAGAAGTTTCCTCATGTCCTCAGATTCCATCTCCTGACCATGGCTTCAAGGCAATCACTGATCTTCCTTCCCTCACTGCAGTTTTCTCTCTACATATGGCTTTAATTTATTATTTTTATTTATTTATTTTTTGGTTGCACTGGGTCTTTTTTGCTGCATGTGGGCTTTCTCTAGTTGCAGGGTGTGTGCTGACTAAAATTCTGTATTTCTTAGATAACAGTGTTATTTTTGGCCTCTAGATGTTATCTCCTCTTCCCTTCTAACTTTCTGCTTCTAATCATCTGTGTCCTAAAAAATTCAGAAAGCCAACTCTATTCTATTATTTAAAAATAAAAGATATTCTAATTAAAAACCTGACATCTTTTCTAAAATATGTGCACATTTTAGCAACCAGATGACCTATACACACTTACTTCCTGCATAGATATGTAAAATCACCTGTATTTCCTAACAGATGCAGTAAAAGCAAGTCCTACAACAGTTAAATATAAGTAAACCAAAGATCTAATTTATAACATCTATGTATATAAACACAAACAAAAACCATAGCATCTTTCTGGGCCCACGCCTAGGATAAAAGAAGCTATTATTAAAAAGAAGCTATTATTTAAAAGCCTTAGAAAAGTAGACAAGTAAACTTATTGTTGACATGTTTTCTTTATTGAATTAAAATTATACCAGTATAAAATAACAATGTATATACAAAGGGATTTGATGCAACACAGTATATACAATTATCTTTAAAAAGTTATGATACAAGTTACAATGATTATGAATACAAAATTTATATTAAAATATTCTCCATAAGTGATTTATTTGACTGTTCTGGTTCGAAGTCGTCGTTTGAGAATCTGATGATCGCTTTCTTTCACTCTACGGTCCATCAAAATCTGAAATTAACAATTTCACAAATTTTATAAGTGAAAATAAAAGTAAAAATGAAACCTTACTTACAATTAATAAGATATGTTCATATTTCAGTGTTTAATAACTGAAATAAGTACATGACAGTAATTTTTGTCCTCCTGGACTGCAATTACACTATCTTCTATAAAAAAAGCATGCCTGAGGCAGTATAAAAGATTCTTACAATACCACCTCATTCTAAAATTAAAGAAATCCACACTTTTACTGAATTCAGGACATACATAGTTTGAAATAATAACTAAAATATTTCGAAACAAGTATCTCGAGTAATTTTTAAGAAATTATTTTTTGCAATAACAAGTAGAGCATTATTTTGCAACTAAGAAAAGAAACAATTTCAGCCAAGGGAGAAAATCATGTACTTTATCAGACAGATGGAAAAAAGTTACCAAGAGAACAGCACCTTGAAAAGCATGTCCTAATGACCCTAATTCTTTACTACTTGCTTCAAGTGTCTATCTTTTATCTGACAGCTGTTACAAAAAGGTCTCTCCTGATTTTTCTTGGCCACTTCCTGTTGAAGGCTTTTCCTTTAATTATTTTCCTATCTTCACTTTTATCCACTAGGCAAATGCAAGCATGATAGAAAATTAGAACTTTCCCTGTAATAGAACAGCGTGTTCTGAGTCAGGAGAATGAGTCACAGAGTCGGGGTGACGAACTACAGTCTTTTCTGAAGAGAACATGGAAGGCTTAGAGGCAAAGTGGGAGGAAATGACTGAATGTCAAGTCTATATTTTTACCAGGCAGACTTAGGCCCAGATTTGTACAACTCTTATGATAAAGATAACATGAAAAAACAGATGTTAGAAGCCAAGAAATTATTAAACAGTGATAATTCTATTGATGGAATTAAAAGTTCTAGAATTCTAATGAGTTTACCAATGCAGATGCACGTGACACTTGTATACATCAATGTAGCATTTACATTCAATTACTACAAACTTAACACATCCAGTACCAATAGTATAACTTTTAAAGCAAGTTTTATGAGACTTGGTGTACAGAATAAAAGATTCAAACCACTATGTAATTCAAATTGTAAGCGTATTTCAGAATTAAAAGGAACATAAAGAGTTTTACTTTTAAGAGAACTGAAATAGTAGCTTACCACTTGGCCAGATATATCAATAGGAGATGAAATTTCATTTGTGTATAATTTTCGTTTGGCCCGTTTTGGTCGAGACACATTTTCTTTACTTACTTCTACATTTGAGAACTTTGAAGAGCTCATTGTTTCAATTATCTTCTTTGCTATGAAAAAAAATTTATCAGTTAAATCCTGAAATAATTTCCTAATTGCAAATATTATAAACCCTTCATAAAGAGCCATATTAAAAAGCACTGCAATTTATAAATGGTGAAAGGACACAAATAGAAAACAAAGAAATGCCCAATAAATACATGACCTAATGATCAACAGCAAAAATAGGCAAATAAATAAAATATCACTTCACTAATATTCAACATATTGTAAAGGTTGAAATTTTGTAAATCTGGTAAATTTACTATTGGTAAATTTACATACTGGTAAATTATACTACCACCAGTAAAACTCAGGCATCCTTAACGACTCGGAAGAGGTCAGTACTACATTTATGGAAAAGATCAGTACACATACACAGTGGACCATGCAGCACTAAGAATAATAAGGTTGGCAGAGCTAGTTCAGTATTCACATGTAAAGATGTCCACATGAATATTAAGTAAAAGTAACTTGTAATTGTGAGCCATTTACTTCCAGTTAACAAACACATGCACACAGATACATAGATTAAAAGATAGAAACCAAATTTTTAACAGTTGATGGTTTCTAGGGAGTTGAAAAGGAATTTTTCAATTTCTTACTTTGTACATCTGCTTTATTTATTTATTTATTTTAACAGACAAATACTGATTTCAGCACAAAACATTTCCATTTAGGAAAACTTCTGGATTTAAAATATATAAATATATATATATATTATATCAAATATATATTTTTTAAAAAAAGAACACATTTAAGGGAATAGGCAGAATTAAGTGTCTACCTGTCAGTGGCTAAGCTGAGCCTAAGAGCGGAGCTGCCAGATGTCAGAGTAGCTAATTAAGATAAGTCAACATGGAAGTTAAAGCCTTTAACCATCTACTGCAATTAAATAAGCAAGAGGCTAAGCTGAGTGAGTGAAGTCACTCAGTCGTGTCCAACTCTTTGCGACCCCATGGACTCTAGCCTATCAGGCTCCTCTGTCCATGGAATTTTCCAGGCAAGACTACTGGAGTGGGTTGCCATTTCCTTCTCCAGGCAATCTTCCCAATCCAGGGATGGAACCTGGGTCTCCTGCATTGTAGGCAGACGCTTTACCATCGGAGCCACCAGGGAAGTCTAAACTGAGAACATACCAAACCCCGCCCTGCTCCACACTCCCCCATGGGATAATGCATGTCTGGGTCAGGTGCATCAGCACAGAAGTGGTGGTTCTATCACTGTCAGAAGGCTTCCGCACTTGCAGTTTTATGGACCTTGGTGCTGGAGACTAGAGGGGAGGAGTGGAAAAGTACAGTCAGTGGAAAAAAGTGTCTCCAAGGTTCCTTCTCCTTCCCCATCATAAAGTCTTCAGCAGAGATGCCTGAGGACATTCTCTACTGAAGGCACTCACAATTAGGAGCATCCAAATGAAGGCCCCTAGGCTAGCAATTCCGTGGTGGCTCAGTGGTAAAAGAATCTGCCTGCAATGCAAGAGACCCAGGTTGAATACCTGGGTCGGGAAGATCCCCTGGAGAAGGAAATGGCAACCCACTCACTATTCTTGCCTGGACAATTCCATGGACGAGGAGCCTAGCAGACTACAGTCCATGGAGTCACAAAGAATTGGACACCACTGAGTGGCTAACACACACACACAGGCTAGGAATGCAGATATGTGTAAGAGTATGGCCAGCAGGAGATCTGAGTCCTTGACTGACTAACTCCCTTCAAAGACTGGAATGCACTGGCTGTGTATCATGTTTGATGTGGGAAGGGCAGCTTTTCCTTATGAGGCCTAACAGGTAAAACCTTTGTAGTCGCCCATGGTCAGCCTGAAACAAATCACACATAGGATTTGGGTTGGAGCCTCAAAATCCCACACTACTATGTGCAAACCACTGTACTAAGAGCCGAAGATGTAAACAAGACAGACATGTCGCACTTGCAGAGCTTATATCCTACTGGAATAGATAATAAGAAAACAAAAAATTAAATGGCTTAAATAATTTGTACTTTGAAAAGATCACTCTGGCTGCTATGTACTGAATGGATAGGAGATAGGCATAAGGGATAAATGGGGAGAACAGTGATACTGAGTACTGGATTAAGAGTAGTTATCAGAGCAACAGAATTTTAAGAACTAGCCTCTATTTTCTTCTTTTTTCCCTTTATTTCCAAGTGATCAACAAGAGACATGTACTGCAGTTACAATCCAAAACAGGCAATCTATATATTCCTAGAAAGGAGTTTTAAAAAAAGAAACCCACACCAGGTATATAGTAGGGAAGCTGTTAAGCTAAATCAACCAAGTCAGGAAGTCATTACTATCTGGGTACTTCCCTTTACTTGAAAACATGTTTCCTGTTAATATATAAACCATATATGCATTGCTTTTTATGGCAATATATTGTTTATATATCAAAAGGAAATATGTTTTCAAGGAGAAGGGCTTCCCTTGTAGCTCAGTCAGTAAAGAATCTACCTGCAATGCAGGTTCGATTCCTGGGTTGGGAAGAATCAACCCGAATCCCAGGTTTGATTCCTGGGTCGGGAAGACCCCTGGAGAAGGAAATGGCAACCCACTCCAGTATTCTTGCCTGAGAAATCCCATGGACAGAGGAGCCTGGTGGGCTATAGTCCATGGGGTCACAAAGGGTCGGACACAATTTAGCAACTAAATAAATATAAACAATGGTCAATATAATTAAGTAGAATACCTAAAAATCTAAAATAACAAGTCCCACCTCTCCAAATTTAGACATTTAACAATTTGCTGTTTACCTCTCCAGATATTTTCTATGCTTATACAAATGATACCTTTCCAACAATGTATACTTTTAATATATATATATATATATATATATACACACACACACACATACATACACACAATATATATATACACACACATACATACACACAAATGGATCTAAGTCTGAAGTTCCCAAACTGTGTGCCAAGACATGTTGCAGCAAATTCACAAGAGCAACTTGGAATATTTTAAATTTCTAAGGAAAACAGTGACACTCAACTCAAGGTAGTACAGTTTCAAAAAGGTATCAAATATCCTTCCTTTGGATGGTGACATATTTTAGCAACCTGGATTTTCAGAAGCTAAATTTTCAGGGATTGTTTGGCCTTAAGTATTAATGAATGGGACTATTTAGGTGTTTCTTTGGGTGCATGGACGCACTGAAAAAAATTACTGACACATTAAAGGCATTGTGAACCAAGAAAGTTTGGGAAGCTCTGTGGTAAGTTTTTACACAAAGTATTTTTACACAACCAATGTGACTCAATTCAACTGTCCCCCTGCTTTTAGTCATTTCCCTCCTCATTCTCCCCACCTCTAGTCTCCAATTTATCCCACCACCACCACTCAGGTAATTTCATGAAAACTCACTCCTTCCTGCTTGCTTCCTCCTAATAACCTCTCCACATTCTAGATGCCAGATGCATATTGCTACCTAGAACTGCCTACACAAGTGCTCCACTTCCCTGGTACTCTACTTATATTAAAACTGTTCTTTCTGGTAGATGTGTATGTAAGTATGTATTTATGTGTAAGTGTATAGAGAGAATATATATCTTATCACATTATTAATACCAGAGTATTAATATGTCTACATTATAAAGAAAAAAGCATTAAGCAACTAAATTTTATAGATATTTAAAGAAATATGTTTTTGATATAGTACATAAGATTAGGTAATATTTATCCATGCAGAGGAAAAAAGCACTAGAATATATACCATAATACTAATAGTGGTTACTTCTAGGAGGTATAATCTTCCAGCATTTCAATACCCAAGTTAAATCCCATCTCTTCTATTAATACCAAATCTTCCCATAGCCCCAACAGTTCTTTTCCTCCAATACTACCATAGTTCTTTCCTTGTATCTCTACAACGCATTAAGCAGTCTGCATGCACGCATGCTAAGTCGCTTCAGTTGTGTCCAACTCTGTGCGACCCTATGGACTGTAGCCCTCCAAGCTCCTCTGTCCATTGGTGTCTCCAGGCAAGAATAGTGGAGTGGGTTGCCATTCCCTTCTCCACAGAATCTTTCCATCCCAGGGATCAAACCCATGTCTCTTACATCTCTTGCACTGGCAAGCAGGCTCTTTACCACTAGCGCCACCTGGGAAGCTACTCTGGATCAATTATTTAAATACAGACTGTTCTCTCCCACCACACAGTGAACGCCAAGGCACATCATAGGTTCATGCTTCCTCCCTCAATACCTAACATTAACACAGAACAGTTTCTACTGGAGATGTAAGAGTCACTGTGGTTGAGTTTATACAAATCAGATATTAGAAAACACCATACATCTAACATAAAGGGTCATTTAATTAATAGTCTGCAAACCTTTTGACTGAAGAATAGTTGGAGAATGTTGTAAGAAGTCTCCAAATTTCTGTAGCGTTCCTTCTTTTTTCTTAGCAGACCCGTTTACACCAACTGTGGATGCATGACTCCGTAAAGAATAAGTTTTCTTAGATGATGGGCGTATGGAAACCTAATAAACAAACATTTTTTTGTTGTTATTGGTAATGAGGCATGTTAGAACAAACAGTTATAGCCATAGTTGAATTAAAGAAGCCAGACACAAGTTATAAATTCTCAGGCAGGGAACTTGGGGTTAATAATATACGGAGAGGGATGAAAGGGCCAGAGAATGAGTGTGATAAGAGTGCTAAGTCAGAGATGAACACATCAAGAAGTACCTGCTACCTGTCAAATGTTAAAGGTTATATATCTAAGTTGAATTAGATAAATAGAAAACAGAATATAAGTGAGTTATAACTGGACAAGACTCAACTTCTGAATAATTACTAATCAAATTTGACATTTTTACTTTCATCATCTACTTCACAAATGTAACTTATGAAAATGGTCAATTCTGGACAAATTAAAAGACAAACCTTTTGTTCCTTTTTGAAAGAATTTCTATGCTCAGAAACAGGGGACTTCAAATTAATTCTTGGTGTAGCATTCTTCTTATTTTCAAATTTCACAAAGTCCTAAAAATAATGAAGTTCAGCACTGATTAAACAACATATTCTTTCTCTCTCTAGACTCCAGAGGAAGAAAAAAAAGAAAACAAACAAACAAAAAAACAAGCAAATAGTTCTTAACCAGGAGCAATTCTGACTGGGGACACTGGCAATGTCTGAAGATATTTATGATTGTCATTGCTGGGTATAAGAGGCAGGTTTAATGGCAACTAGTGGGTAGAGGCCAGGAATACTGCTAAAAAACCCTACAATGTACAGGACATTGAACTCTTCAAAACAAAGAAATATCTGGCCAAAAATGTCAATCATGCTGAAGCTGAGAAACCCTGACTGAAGGTACAACTTTCTTCTCACAATTTTTTCACCTTCAGTGAAATATTACTGATATATAACATATGTAGGTTTAAGTGCACAGCCTGACGATATAATACATGTTTTTATTACAAAATGATTGAAGGTATGAATTTTTCACATGCATCATAATGAAATTACACTACTTAAATGAAGGGATAACATCTTTTGAGTCCCATCTTTAAAATACAACATAGTAATATATCTACCCTTTTCCCAACTCCCAAATCATGCTGAGTATGACCTCTAATTGGTACTTGGTGACACTGAAAACAAAAATCTTCAGTATAAGCACAGGTAAAAAATGATAGTGAAGAAATAAAATCTGCCTTCAGTACTAAATAGGCATGACATCTTACTCTTTTTCCCCACATAACCTTACTTAAGACAAAATCTTTTGTAGTTATTAACTGAATTGAACTTGTGCAAATCCTAACTGTGCTAAAGATGATAAGCATAAAGGGGGCGGGGGAAGGCAAGAACAGAAAGAGAGAGAAGATCACGACTGAGCCTCAGAATTCAAGTTACAAAGTAAAGTCATAAGGATGACAAAAAGCAGATTTTCTAAAGAGAGGAAAGACAGATAGATGGTAATCAGGGAAAGCAAAGGAAGAAAGATTGTAACTCCATCACACTTGCTGTTTTCAATAGAGCACTTCAAATTTGGAGTAGAATTTAGAGTAGAATATAGCATTGTATAAATTATTTTCCTGAAGACTTCACAACACTGTTTACTACAGCAGGAAAGAGCCTAGCAAAATCACTTAAAACTTTTAAGTTTCTACATGGTTTACTTTGAACAATCTGTTGTTGTAAGTAATTCTGAAATGGGGAGTATATACCAGCAGTAAAATGAATAAAATAACTGTCTCTTAATTCTGCACAATGACTGGCACTGAGCCCTCATGTTGTCCAAGGGTCATCTGTATCTTAATGGTATCTAAGTGTATTAAATATAGAATAAAAGTTAACTAAGGCTCTCCAAAACAATCTTTTAAGGTGCTCTACGTGTAGCAAGAAATATGCTAAATAATATTCATTCATCAAATGTATTATCTGACAGAGAGCCTCAGGAGTATGTTTAATATTATTTCTGTTCTTCCACCAGCTTGAAAATACACTACTCTTTAAAGAAGTGAAAAAGACAAGTTGGAGAAAAAGTTATTGTGCTAAAGAGTTTTAAACATAAATACTGCTTTTAGCATAAACATTGTCATTTATTATGTACCTATTACAGGTACATAATGTTACAGCAAAACATTTTAAACACAGTATATCTAATTCTTTATTTCAAAAGGAGGAAAGTGAGAATCAGAAAATTTATGTGACTTGCTGAACCGACATGGCTAGAATATGATAGAAGGTTGGTAACCCCACAATCAGAAAGCTGCAGAAGCAAAAGTAAATCATTTTTGGCCTACCACTAAATAGGATCCAAATTTTCATACTGGCTCACAGAAAAAGAATTTCTCTTCTGAAACCTACTATGATCATAGAGACCTAAGATTTTAACTAAATCACAATGATTCTATTCAAGCAAGTTAGTCATTTCAGTTTCTCTAATTCCTTTATCCTTAATCCCTTTCCTACTCCACAGGAAGGAAAGTGACTAAGTATGAACAGAACTGGAATACTGAAATAGCTTTCTACTAAAATTCACCACCATTTGACCTATCACAGCTTCACTGAAACAAGGAAACGTCTACACATTTTAAAATCCTCAAGCTTTTTGTTTAAGGACTGTTTAGCACAGCGACATTCTTAAGAGTATTAAATACACTGTAAACTATGACTCTGGGTTCTAATACTAGTGCTTATGCACAGGAGGGCAACGTAGCAGAGTTTAACTATATAGCTGAACAATAATAAAACTTACTTGTTTAGTTCACTTAATAGTTAAGTATTTACCTCTTCCATTTCATGACTTTTCCTCTTTCGGGCCTTGGGAATCTTAACCGTCACTGGTGAGGTACAACCTGGGTGTTTCACTGCCATTCTGTTTGGCTGTAAAGGTGTAAATTGAATCTCTAACTCAGGTTTTGGAAATCGAGTGCTCTGATTATTTTCTGTTGACACTTCACAAGAGTCAAGGACTACAGATCCATCCTACAACAGAATTTAAAAGGAAAACAAACCGTATTTGCAGAACATGAATTTCTAAATTGCCAAAAATTACCTCTGTCAAATACCTATTAAAAAGAATGAATTGGGAAAGATAAAACGTTTGGGTCAAACTCACCACAACAGGGATATAAAGAGTGAGTTGTCATCTACTTTCTCCAGGTTTACACATGGTACTCAGTATTTCCCAAACCTGTATCATCATAAGAATACTCTGGAGAAAGAGTTTTAAAAATTCTTGAACTCTACCACGAATTTACTAAACCAGGAATCTCGAAGAAAAGAGTCTAGGATTTTTAATAAGCACCCTATCTATTCCAATATCTATTGTTTATTTAAAGTTGCTCAGTCGTGTCCAACTCTTTAGGACCCCATGGACTATAGTTTGCCAGGCTCCTCTGTCCATGGGGTTTTCCAGGCAAGAATACTGGAGTGGATAGCCATTCCCTTCTCCAGGGGATCTTCCCAACCAAGGGATTGAACCCAGGTCTCGCACAATGCAGGCAGATTTTTTATTGTCTGAGCTACCAGGTAATAAGCACCCTCACTGTGGTAAACTACAGTTTGCTGTGAATACTATTCTTCCTCAAGAGTCTCATCCCCCCGCCCCTGAATAGAGGCTGGCTTTAATGGCTTCTATGACTAACAGCATGTGGTGGAAGTAACATGGTTCTTCTGAAGCCTTGTAAGGAATGCCTTATGCTATTTTCCTGAATTAAAATGCCTTTCTCTTCCCATTCTCTGCTTGGTAAACTTCCATTAGCCTTCAAGACCCAGTATAATGTTACTTTTTCTACACAGCCACTCAAGCAAAATTCATCCTATCTTCCTCAGTGTGCCTTCTCAGCACTCTCTTCATAACACTCAGTCCTAATGGTCAAACAAGACAGTCATTAAATACCTGTCTTATTAGAATTCTTACTCCTCGAGGATGGCGATCTTATGTCTTTACCCTCAGGGCTTAGCAAAGTTCCTAACAATGAATGCTCCCATTAAATGTTTTTGAAATAAATATTTTAAAAAGTAATTTTATTTTCAAAAAGTGACACATGATTTTTACCTATTTCATAGGCACTCTGATAAACTCTGTGCTATACAACATGAGTCACAGAACCCCAAGCCCACTTCAAACCAAAGAAACTTCACTGTGAGGTTACTGGGATTTTGTGATAAAGTTGTAAAGTGGGTAAAATTTCCAAAAAATACTATTTACTAGAATGCTTTTTAAATGGACTACTTATGAGAGAAAACAGTCATCCAAATTTTATCTTTGGTGGGATTTCCTATTTCTGACCATCAAATTTATTTATATTAAAAGATCTGTTGTTTGAGATCAGTATCATTTTGAGGAGATCAGTATCATTTGGGGATCAAATTTCCTCAGGAGAACTGCATCTCCCCTCAAAAGCCTTTAGTTCTCCTTCCCAAGAGCACTCATAGCTAACTGTACAGCAAGATACCTTCAACAGCTAATTAAATTATACTTTCAAGTGTTATTTAGTAATTAATGGTCATTGGCAAAGAGGGTTAAAGAACAGACTGTGTTATCAAATACCCACCTCTACTTCACCTCTGGAAATTTCAAAACTTGTTGACTGAGGTTCAATTTCAACCCTGCCAGGATCTGTTGAACTCATTTGTGTGAGGTGGATATCCACGGTCTGTTTTTCCTAAAATAAGGAAATATTAAAGCAACAAGCCGCTGTAACTGAATATACATTAAAATAATTCACCTAAAGAATATAAAATCAAGATTTAGATGAATTAAATACTGGAAGTAACTAAAGACTTCAATGACCAACTAACTCTCCTTCTTCCTCTTTTGCATGCTCATAGACTCGGCAACTTTCCAGCCTCTTCTGAGTCTGACCTAAACAGAAATTTGAAAGATTACTTTCAAGTTCCAAGGTGTTTTACATATATTCTCTCATTTTACTTTCATTGCAACTCGGAGTTAGATTTGGCAAGAATCACTATTTCTACTTTCCGTATAGGAAACAGAGACCTAGAGACATTAAATAACAAAACCAGACTCTGTACTGAGTTGGAGCTTAAACCTCCCAAATCACTTTGATAATGTAATTCTAAAAAACTGGAGGTGTCTTAGGAATGCAACTACAGAATCAGAGTAGAAAAGACTATACTGATAACTAAACTTTTCCTTGCTGCACGCTCTTCATCCCACTTAGTCACAGGATATTCTCTATTCCTAAACCCTATCTATAAAAAAAAATCATATTTACATTGCTAAACTTGATAAATTCCAACATGGACCCTCTAATCACTACCACCAAAATCAAAAGTCAAATACATCTCTTATGTCACCTACCCAAAATTGTAAGTAAAAAAGATCCTATTTGCACTCATAATGCAGAAAGCAACTAGCATGTACTGACTTCCACTGTTATAATAACTGTGCTAACTGTTTTATAAACACTCTCAATAAATTTTCACAATTCCATTAGGAAGACATTATCACCTCTGATTTAAAGTTCAGAAATGTTGAGTAATTTTCCCAAAGGTCCCAAACCACAATGACAGTAGTTGATACCTCATTTTCCTAACTGTCTATTCTGTACAATTTATACAACATGCTAATACCTGTTTTGAGCAGTCTTTCTCTGAGAATCACAAGGTCTTTTGATGTAAGAGACAGATACACACATACACATTTATTTTATTATTTATCTAAAGGCTTTAGAATGGCATATTTTCAAATGCCAATCATTTACTCTGAAAAGACTAGCTTTAGATGCACCCTGATTCAATTTTCCTGGGAAACAGCTATCTGAGAAATGCAATACTTTCTTCATCTAGGGTTCCTAACTCCAATGCATATTACAAAAGTAGCTCCTGGGAATTCCCTGGTAGTTCAGTGGTTAGAACTCAGAGCTCTCACTGCTGGGACCCGGATTCATTCCCTGATCGGGGAACTAAGATGTTGCAAGCTGAGTGGTGTGGCCAATGAATGACTCACATCTCCTCACCATTGTGCTTATTTTCAAAAACAGTGTGTATCTTTATCATAAATTTAGGATGGGCTCAAATATTTAAATATCAGCAAGAGTTCAGGCTGAGTCACACTGCCATATTTTAAAGACAGATGAGGGACTAAATCACCAGTTGTTTATTTTCTAAATACTCTACCTGAAGATATGGCCAAAATATTAGAGAAAGTACTATTCCTCAACCAGTCACTGATGGGTCAACTCAGAGTAAACTCTGAAAACTCAAAATTCATGGCAAACATGCAAATAATTTTTTCAATCTATGATTCCTAACTGATCTACTAACATTTTTATTCTTTAAAAGTTAATCAATTAAATAATTTTGGAAAACTCCTATGTTTAATCAAAAAAGGCATAGAAAGAAAAAGATTCTACTGACTGTCTTAGAAGCCTCTGATGTGATCTTTTTTAATTGTTCGATTTCATTATCTTTTTGTACATTACTGGAGATCAGTGCTTTCAGCTGTATTTCTAAAGCTGCAACAAGTTGATCGCGTTCTTCCCGCCACTGCTGGAGGTTACCATCTTTCTCAGCCAACTGTCCTTTAAGTATTTCCTAAACAGAATAAACACAAAATGCTAAAGTAAATGTTGTAACATTATGAATCTAAGAATTTTTGAAGTTATTATGGATAACACAATAAATACAACTGTGAACAGGATACACAACAAACTACATAGACAAGTCTAGATAAAATATTTACTTAAAAAACCAAATACATAATGCCTTTATATACCTTAACTATCCACATATTATATCCTATTCCACCTCATTCAAAACAAAAAAAGCTTACTGGGCACTTCCTTCAATAAACAATTAGAGCTTTTAAACTAATTCTAGCATTTCCCTCAATATTTGCAAAATGAGATGGTAAAATTACAAAAAAATAAATGACAAAACCAATAGCAACAAACAACAGAAAAATGAAAATTAAAAATACTTTTTCACTGGGTTGAAAAACTGGCAAATTAGAGAAAATATGTGCAAGATCTAAACATAACTACAATACACTGCTGAAAGAAATAAAGGAACATGTAAATAAACAAGGGGCTTCCCTGGTAGCTCAGACAGTAAAGAATCTGCCTGCAATGCAGGAGACACAGGTTCGATAAGAGACTGGCAACCCACTCCAGTATTCCTGCCTGGAGAATTCCAAGGAAAAAGGAGCCTGGCCAGCTACAGTCCATGGGGTTGCAAAGAGTAGAACAAGACTGAGCAACTAACACTTTCACTTTCTTTTTTAAATAAAGAGAACCTGTGTTCAAAGATTAAAAGATTCATTGTTTTTAAAATGTCAGTTCTCCCTTAGAAGATCTAGAGTTAAAGCAACTTCAATAAAAATCCAAGCAAGTGTGTGTGTGTATCTGTGTGTCTGTGAGTGAGTAGAAGTGGAAAAGCTGACTCTAAAAATAACATGAAAATGCAAATGACATAGTCAAATTTACTTTGAAAATGAAGTACAAAGTAGAAGCAATCATACCATGTCATTTTAAGCCTACTATATATAATAATAAAGACAGTGTGATATTGTCTTAAGGATATACAGACATCAGAGAACAGAGGATACAGTCCAAAAATATCATGGTCAATTGATATTCCATAAAAATGTCAAAGAAACTCAATGGAGAAAACAACAGTCTTTTCTACAAAGGGTGATGGAACAACTGAACAGCCAAATGGAAAAAAAGACTTATAATCTCACACCATATACAAAAGTTAACCACTGGACAACTGACCTACAACAAAAGTTGCAGAGCAGTAGAAAAGTAACAGCTTTTTCAAAAAGTACTACCAGGTCGATTGGTAATTCAAATTTATAAGAACGATGACAGCCTTTACCCCTATCTCACCCCAACACAAAAATTAATACTGGAATCAAAATAGGAAAGGTAAAACCCCAAACCTTTCTGGAAATAATGTAAGAGAACAGCTTCATGTCCTTGAAGTTAATAAAGGAAAAGACTGAGAAAATGAATTAGAATAATTCTTCATTTCTGTTCTAAAAGGCAATGAGAGTAAAAAGGTAAACCAGAGTTTGAAAGAAGGTAATTGCAACAGACTCCTATCCAGAAAGTATAAGGAACTTCTGTATAAAAAAGATAGTCAAACAGAAAATAAACAAGGGGACTTGGGTAGGCAGAGCCATTAACAAAACATCCAACAATACAAATTGCAGTATAAATGGGTAAAACTACTTTGAAAATTAGTCTGGCATTCTACTAGAGTTCCACATAAGTTTACCGTGCCTGCCTGCCTGCTAACTGCTTCATTCATGTCAGACTCTGTGTGACCCTATGGACTGCAGTCCGCCAGGCTCCTCTGTCCATGGGATTTTCCAGGTAAAAATACTGGAGTGGATTGCCATCCCTTCCTCCAGGGATGTTTACCCTATCCACTAGCGATTCTATTCTTGGCTATATATGCAATAGAAATGAATGCACATGTGCACTAAGAGAAATATATAAAAATGTTTACAGGATATCTTACTCATAACAGCCCCAAACAGTAACAACCCCTGTATCTTCAACTTTAAATTGAATAGACTGTGGTATACTTATACACTGAAATACTCAGCAATGAAAGGAGACTAACTCCAGCTACTTGGAACAAATATAGATGATCCTCACAAACATAATACTGAGTGAAAGAAGCCAGGCACAAGAAAATGCATTCTACGTATTTTTATTTATATAAAGTTTTAAAAAATGAACAAAACTGAAGTTTAACATTAAAAGATAGAATAGTTATTATCATTGAGAAGATGGGGTCTCTTGGATGCTAATATTGTTTTATTTCTTAAACTCAATGGTAGTTAACTGGGGACTGGCTTTATAATAATTCATTGAACACAGTTTATTTTACTTACTGTGTTCTGTGTATTCCAGCTTAAAAGGCTTCTAAAAAATCAACAATTTATTTCTTAAATATTGCAGACACACGTCCTAGGTACAAGTGCAAAGAAATATATAGGAGAAAGGAGAAAGCTAGTTTGCTCTAGGACTAAAAATTCAAAGGAGGTTTACTTGCTGGCATTGCTGCCAGAGGGACCACTGATTAGGAAAAGAAGTAGGCCCATTCCTGGTCTGGGGCTGGAGTGACTGACTATGAAAGTCAACAGCTCTGATTTCACTTCTTGCCTCTTGTTACCGTCTGGAAGGTTAAATGGGTTATGGACAGAAACAGAACCAGCAGCAGCATTTCCTGTTAAGACAGATGTAGCATTTCAATCTTGCTCAGCACAACACTTCCTGAAGGTAACTCCAGTCATGTGGCATTGGTACATGAAGTGAAATATATTGCTACCTGGGTGCTGTAGTAATAACAAGTATTAGTCTCACGTACTTTGTCATGTGACAAAGAAAACAGGGTCAGGACTCTAAGGAAACCTGACAACTAAAATGGAACACAGTATCCTAGATATGATCCTATATCCAGGAAAAAAAAAAATTATTGGGAAAGTTGGTAAAATTCTAGTAAGATCCATAATTTAGCAATCAGTATTATAATAATATTAATTTGTTGGTTTTGATCAATGTACTGTTGTTATGTAAGCTCTAACATCAGAAGTTGGGTAATAGATATAGAGAAATTCTCTGTACTAGCTTTGCAATGTTTCTGGAAATAAAGTGATTTCAAAATAAAAAATATTTCTTAAAATCTGTGGGAAAATCTTCTTTAACTTAGTGAAAATTAATGTTTTTGTTCAGAAAAATTGAGCTGATATAAGTAAAATTCTGTCATAAACAAAGGAAATGCCAACAGATGGCAATGTGATACTGCCATGTTAGTATTACTGTAAACAGGGAACTAGGTTAGGGTTAGGTTATCTTTTCATTTAAAGATAACATATTACTCAATAGTTTTCCCAGGATCAACGATGACTTTGAACTTTTTTCTGATTGAGTATCAAAGAGACTAAGTTGTAGATTAAAATAGGAGGAAAAAACACAAACTATTAATAAGACAGAATTACTTGAGAACTATAGCTAGTAAAACAAAGTTATTTCTACCTACAGTCTTCTAGAAACTATATAGTTGATGTTTTTTTTTTTTAAAAAAAGATCTGACAAAAGCAGCTTATGAGGTAAAATGCATACACCATGTTAGAATCTACAGTTCAAAATGCAAATATTTTACATTCTAGTAGGGATAACCCTGTGGCAGTCAAAAGGAAAATATTTTTAAGTTCTGAATCTAGATATTGAGAAATAATTATTTTCCCAAGAATAAGAACTTCAAGATAAACTGGGATAGAAAACTCATCTTACAAATAGACAAACTGCCTTAAAAATAAACAACCAACCAAACCCACACAACCATGTAGACACTGATAAGAATCTAAGAATCCCAGGCAACAATTTAAGAAGCCAAAGAAAGCAGGCAAAATACACAGCAGATAAAGTACAACTATTACCAACCATTTCATTTTGTTGCTTCAAACAATGCTCTCTGTCTTCGGCATATTTTTTCATCTCTTTGTTTCGTAGATTCTCAGCTTCTTTTGCTTGAGTGATAAGCATCATTTTTTCTTCTAACCATTTTTTTCTTTCAGCTTCATGTTTCTGTTCCGATTCCTACATGTAGAAATAGCATAAGTAACTATCACATATTTTGAAAGCAGTTAATAAATCTGCATTTATAAACATTTCCATATAATCCATGGCTCTTCATTTCACCTTTTCAAAAACTTAAAACAAGCATTTTTCTTTAAATAATGACAAAGTTTGAGTATATTTCAGACTATAAAATGAACACTGTTGGTTGCTTTCCTAAATAGTTATTTCATTCATAAACTTAATTTTGCTATAAAATCCATTTAAGAACTTTCCTTCATCAGTGAGCTTAAGAAGAAATAACTGAAATTTCTGAATTACAGAGAACCAAGTCTTTTTAAATGCTAGATTAAAAAAAATTTTTTTGATTTGTAGTGGTCATTTCCAGCTGAGATTCCAAAATAAAATTTTCCCAGGTATACAGAATGTCAAATAAAGAGTAACTTGTGTAACAGAACAAATATTTATTAAAGAATACAGGGAATAGCTGGATAGAAAATACAGTTGATCAGTAAATTTTAAAGAGGCTTCCATAGATCCTTCAAGTTCAAAAACATCTCATTTATACATTCAAAACTGACGTAAAACTTCTTTTGAAGCAAAAATAATACTACTACACTAAAAGCTATGTATTTAAAATCTGTTTTTAAAACTTGCAAAACCACTGTGCCAGATAAATTATCACTAGTCCATTACAGAATTACAAAGCTTATTATCTAAGATACATGATCTTATTATTTTAGAATGCAAAACACACCAGTATTCCTTAATATGAATATTCACAAAGTAATTAGTGTATTTTTTCATAACTAATGGATTATCCACTCTGTTCCAGCTGCTTTCAGTTCTGACAATGGAAAGGATAAATTCTATAGTATGTAATTAATAGTTACAAAAAAGAAAGGAACGGATTTATTTGTTTAACATCTGATTCTATACAGCCTGAATTTAAGAAAATAATTTAGATGCAATCTTTTCAAAACCCATTACTATGCTTTCTTCAATGCCAAAACTACAGTTGGATTGTAACTTCTAATAAATAAAATGTATAAAGTTTTACATATTTGTTAAGTCCCATTAAAAAATCTTTGCCCTGTACGTCCTATTCATGGTATGTGAAAGCTAAATACAGAAAAATATATAAACAGAAAACAGATTATCTTCTATGTAGTAATATATTTTCAAATGTAGTAATATAGTTTCAAATCTATTCCAATGTTCAGACATACAATTCTATTCTTTTTCAGCGTAATAATTACATTTACAATGAGATCAGATCAGTCGCTCAGTCGTGTCCGACTCTTTGCGACCCCATGAATCACAGCACACCAGGCCTCCCTGTCCATCACCAACACCCGGAGTTCACTGAGACTCACGTCCATCGAGTCAGTGATACCATCCAGCCATCTCATCTTCTGTCGTCCCCTTCTCCTCTTGCCCTCAATCCCTCCCAGCATCAGAGTCTTTTCCAATGAGTCAACTCTTCACATGAGGTGGCCAAAGGACTGGAGTTTCAGCTTTAGCATCATTCCTTCCAAAGAACACCCAGGACTGATCTCCTTCAGAATGGACTGGTTGGATCTCCTTGCAGTCCAAGGGGCTCTCAAGAGTCTTCTCCAACACCACAGTTCAAAAGCATCAATTCTTTGGCGCTCAGCCTTCTTCACAGTCCAACTCTCACATCCATACATGACCACAGGAAAAACCATAGCCTTGACTAGATGAACCTCTGTTGGCAAAGTAATATCTCTGCTTTTGAATATGCTATCTAGGTTGGTCATAACTTTCCTTTCAAGGAGTAAACGCCTTTTAATTTCATGGCTGCAGTCACCATCTGCAGTGATTTTGGAGCCCAGAAAAATAAAGTCTGACACTGTTTCCACTGTTTCCCCATCTATTTCCCATGAAGTGATGGGACCGGATGCCATCATCTTCATTTTCTGAATGTTGAGCTTTAAGTCAACTTTTTCACTCTCCACTTTCACTTTCATCAAGAGGCTTTTGAGTTCCTCTTCACTTTCTGCCATAAGGGTGCTGTCATCTGCATATCTGACGTTATTAATATTTCTCCCGGCAATCTTGATTCCAGCTTGTGTTTCTTCCAGTCCAGCGTTTCTCATGATGTACTCTGCATATAAGTTAAATAAACAGGGTGACAATATACAGTCTTAAGGAACTCCTTTTCCTATTTGGAACCAGTCTGTTGTTCCATGTCCAGTTCTAACTGTTGCTTCCTGACCTGCATACAAATTTCTCAAGAGGCAGGTCAGGTGGTCTGGTATTCCCATATCTTAAAGAATTTTCCACAGTTTATTGTGATCCACACAGTCAAAGGCTTTGGCATAGTCAACAAAGCAGAAATAGATGTTTTTCTGGAACTCTCTTGCTTTTTCCATGATCCAGTGGATGTTGGCAATTTGATCTCTGGTTCCTCTGCCTTTTCTAAAACCAGCTTGAACATCAGGAAGTTCACGGTTCACATATTGCTGAAGCCTAGCTTGGAGAATTTGGGGCATTACTTTACTAGTGTGTGAGATGAGTGCAATTGTGTGGTAGTTTGAGCATTCTTTGGCATTGCCTTTCTTTGAAATTGGAAAGAAAACTGACCTTTTCCAGTCCTGTGGCCACTGCTGAGTTTTCCAAATTTGCTGGCATATTGAGTGCAGCACTTTCACAGCATCATCTTTCAGGATTTGGAATAGCTCAACTGGAATTCTATCACCTCCACTAGCTTTGTTCGTAGTGATGCTTTCTAAGGCCCACTTGACTTCACATTCCAGGATGTCTGGCTCTAGGTCAGTGATCAGACCATCGTGATTATCTGGGTCGTGAAGATCTTTTTTGTACAGTTCTTCTGTGTATTCTTGCCATCTCTTCTTAATATCTTCTGCTTCTGTTAGGTCCATACCATTTCTGTCCTTTATCGAGCCCATCTTTACATTTACAATAATCAAAATAATTTTCCTAATAGTTTCATCTCTACAGCAGTATTTGAAGAGTTAAAAGTTTAAACAGTACAAAAAATAGGTACAAAGACGTAAGACATGATGATATAAGAATTAAATATGTAAAACTGAAGACCCAACCACTGCATTTTCATTGGCACTTAGTAGCTTGTATTCTAGGGAATCTCTTCCCCATGTCATTTCAATGTGTACTGAGAAATTATATTCTAACATTTCCCAGCTATGAGTACCTCCATATCCAAATTAATTATAAAATATTTACTAAATAATCTTAAGAGAAATATAATAAATATATAGATAAAATTACACATGTAGATAAAAATCATACCTGTAACTCATCTTGAAGCTTACTGAGTTTTGTATTAAGTACATCTGTGTTATCCTCAAATTCTTTATTTGAACTTTGATTGTGTTTGGCTTCCAAATCTTTGTATTTTTCCTTCCATTCTTCCAATTCTGATATGGAAATATAAATTTTTTTTAAACTACATGCAAAAGTTATACTGCACAGAGATGTGTGTGGCATGGGATACAGACAGGAATACAGACAGCAGAGCCCAGAAGCAGAAGATCATAGGCCAGGATATTAAATAGAACTGAGACCATTCTGGGCTTCCCTTGTAGCTCAGCTGGTAAAGAATCCACCTGTAGTGCAGGAGACCTGGGTTCGATCCCTAAGCTGGGAAGATCCCCTGGAGAAGGGAAAGGCTACCCACTCCAGTATTCTGGTCTGGAGAATTCCATGGACTGTATAGTTCATGAGGTCACAAAGAGTCGGACATGACTGAGAGACTTTCGTACACACATACACACAGACCATTCTACAAGTTTACCAAATTCTAAGACAAGAACTATGAAAACCTCTCAATAACTCATTGAATAGTGTTCTGAGTATACAGTTTAAATGCATGCCAATATATAGGAAACCTCATGCTCTCAAAAATTAAAAAAAAAAAAAAAACCCACTGATGGTATTCTGAAGGACAGAATCAGAGTATTTATTGAGTTAAACATACAAGATGATACCAATTGCTGTAGAGAGGTGAAAAAAGTTGAAAGTTTATTCTTAACATCTGGGGAACACTGCAAGCTATCATCCAGTTATTATGAAAGTATACTGATTCCTCTTTTCAATGAGATACAATGATTTTCATCACAGTAAAACATAACAAGTGACAGGATATTCCAAAAAGACAATAAATACTTTCTTATTATAAATTATTATAAATATTAAACCACATTAAAAAGGAAAGCAAACTAGTGAAAGAAAATGAAAAAGTATGCTTTGAAATATGTAAGCAATCTTGTTTTACCTGTGGCCAGTCTTTCGGTTTCCTCTAATTTAGCCTCAAGCACTTGATCTTGTTCTACCTGAGTCTGCTCTTGTTCTTCCAGGGTCATTTGCATGTCTTTGATTATTTTTTCTTTAACACTCAGATCTAAAAATTTATAAAGAACATTTTAGAAATTATTAACATCTACATCTAGATATCCATATTGAAAATTAAGTTAACTTAAATAGAATATGAGTTCCACCAAGACAAAACTTTGTCTCGTTCACTGCTATATTTTCAATGCCTAGACCAGTACTGGCATCAATGAAGGATCAAACAAATAATTGATGAACAGATGAATGCAAGAATAAACAGACAGAAAAGCTTTTCAAATAAAATTAATCATTTTCAATTAAGCTATTAATGAAAATTATAAAACTATTATTTTACTGTTCTTCACTTAATTGTGCTTCAGATACACTGTGTTTTTTTATAAATTCAAAGTCTGTGGCAATCCTGCATCAAGCAAGTCTATAAGCACCATTTTTCTAACAGTATTTGCTCACTTCCTGCCTCTGAATCACATTTTAATAATTCTATCATTACTGTTGTATTTGTTATGATGACCTATGATCACTGATCTCTGACGTTACTATTGTATTTCTAGGGGGGATGCTATGAACTGCAACAATGCAAGATAGTAAGATTAACCCATAAAGACTGTGCGTGCTCTGATTGCTCCCATGACCAGCTATTTCCCTGTTTCTCCCTCTCCATGGACCTCCTGATTCCCTAGGACGCAACAATATTGAAATTAATCCAATTAATAACACTACAGAGGCCTTTAAGTGCTCAAGTGAAAGGAAGTGCTCAAGGAGAGGCACACAACTCTCACTTTAAATCAAAAGCTAGACATGAAATGATTATGTAAGGAAGACATATCAAAAGCTGAGACTAGCCAAAAGCTAGGCCTCTTGTTCCAAATACTCAAGTTGTGACTGCAAATTAAAGTTCTTCAAGAGACTTTAAAGTCCTACCCCAGTGAATATTCAAATGATAACAAAGCGAAAGAGACTTACTGCTGATATAGAGAAACTTTCAGTGGCCTGGACAGAGAAATCAAAAATAACCACAAAATTCACTTAAGCCACAGCTTAATTTAGAGCAAGGCCCTAATTCTTTCCATCTGATGAATGCTGAGGGGTAAGGAAGTTACAGAAGGAAAGTTTCAAGGTAGCAGAGGTTAGTTCTTGAGGTTCAAGGAAAGAAGCTGTCTCCAAAACATAAAAGTGCAAGGTGAAGAAGCCAAGTGCTGACGTAGGTGCTGCCAGTTATCCAGAATATACGACTTAACTGCTGCCATCTCATGATAAAACTTGAACAGACGACAAGTTGCTTCTTATGGATGAGCAAAGAAAGTGGTTTCTTGAGATGGAATCTATTCTGAGTGAAAAATGTTGAAATGACAACAAAGGATTCAGAATATTATATAAACTGATAAAGCAGTGGCAGAGTCTAAGAGGCTTGACTCTAATTCTGAAAAAATTCTACTGTGGGTAAAAAGGCATCAAACAGCAGAGCATGCTACAGAGAAACTGTTTATGAAAGGAAGAGTCAATTGATGCGGCAAATTTCCTCACTGTCTTACTTTAAGAAATTGCCACAGCCACCCCAATCTTCAGCAACCACTACTTTGTTCAGTCAGCAGTCTTCAGCATCAACGTAAGGCTCTACTCTATCAGCAAAAAGATTACAGTTCCCTGAAAGCTCAGATGATGGTTAGCATTTTTTAGCAATGAAGTATTTTTTAATTAGGTGTGAGCACTGTTTTTTTAAACATAATACTATTATGTCTTAATCTGGAAAAGGTAAAGAAGCAGATTCTCCCCTAAAGCAACCAGAAGGAACACAGTTTTGCAGATATCTTGATTTTAGCCTTAATAGACCTTTTTTCAGAGTTCTGACCTCCAGAGTTGTAAGGTAATGTATTTGCATTGTTTTAAGCCATTTAACTATGTGCATGGGTGTGCTAAGGGATTCCCTGGTGGCTCAGACTGCAAAGAGTCTGCCTGCAATGTGGCAGACCTGGGTTCGATCCTTGGGTTGGGAAGATCCCCTGGAGGAGGACATGGCAACCCAACTCCAGTATTCTTGCCTGCAGAATCTCATGGAGAGAGGAGCCTGGTAGGCTCTACAGTCCACAACGTCACAAAGAGTTAGACATGACTGAAGTGATTTAGCATCTGAACATCTCTGAGGTACACCTGTACTAATAAACACATATACTGGGATTTAGAAAAAAAACCTATTTGACAAAATTTAAATTAAAAGACACTTACTCCTTGGAAGGAAAGTTATGACCAACCTAGATAGCATATTGAAAAGCACAGACATTACTTTGTCAACAAAGGTCCGTCTAGTCCGGGCTATGGTTTTTCCAGTGGTCATGTCTGGATGTGAGAGTTGGACTGTGAAGAAAGCTGAGCGCCGAAAAATTGATGCTTTTGAACTGTGGTGTTGGAGAAGACTCTTGAGAGTCCCTTGGACTGCAAGAAGATCCAACCAGTGCATTCTAAAGGAGATCAGTCCTGGGTGTTCTTTGGAAGGAATGATGCTAAAGCTGAAACTCCAGTCCTTTGGCCACCTCATGAGAAGAGTTGACTCATTGGAAAAGACTCTGATGCTGGGAGGGATTGGGGGCAGGAGGAGAAGGGGATGACAGAGGATGAGATGGCTGGGTGGCATCACCGACTCGATGGACGTGAGTCTGAGTGAATTTCGGGAGATGGTGATGGACAGGGAGGCCTGGCGTGCTACAATTCATGGGGTCGCAAAAAGTCGGACACAACTGAGCGACTGAACTGAAATGAACTATTAATATTCTTAAACCAAAACTAAAACTATAATTTTTACCTCCTTAAAACAATAAGTACTCAATCCCAAATTTACTTTTTCAAAAGTCTCAAGTAATTATTTTTTCTAGAAAAATTTTCAAAGCAAAATATTTACTTCTAGTGCTTTTTAAACCAGCTCCTCAGGAACAACTGTGCTATTATAACCTTACTAAAACTGTTTCTGGCCCTTGAAAAAATAACTATAATAATGGATTATAAATAATTCTAATCCTACCTGAAAGAGATAAGGAGGAAAGACTGGCTTATTGTCTTTGGTGACACAGTACCAGGGCTCACTTCCCACACCTCTTACCAAGACTACTATTCATGTCAGAGGTGATGAATTTATAAATGCATAGCTCAAACTCAGAGCACTAAAAGAAACACTAAAAATGACACAAATATCTAAAGATGGCTTCCTTAAAATACTTACTATAAAGTAAGCTTAAAACAAAACAATGAGAAAATATTTTGAGTAATTTTCAGTATTTCTGTTCATTGATATAAGCCACCAGGAGAATTAATGAAACAGAATTCTTTCTTAGGGTTAAAGTAGTACTGGTATTCTGCCCCAAACTCTTCCTTTGAAAAAGCATGATATGCAAATATATTGACTATATAGTTAATCACAATTTTATTCAAATAATCTGTTCTTCCTACATCCTATCTTCTGCTCTAAATTAGAGGGTTCAAAAAAAGGAGTTTAAGTATCTAGATAGCAATCAGTAAAGTTCCAAGACACCAATGATAACTTCACTAATGGCTATCCATCTATTTTGAAAGGCAGAAACAGTAAAAGAAAAAAGATAATTATATTGGTCACAGCCTCCAATAACTGAACTTTATTTCAAGAAAAGAATCCAGAAATATGCAACAAATAAAACACAAAATAAAGCAAAAGGACAGGAACTAGATATTTCATCAAAGCTATCTAAAGACAGCTATGAATTATCATAGCTAAATAAATGCCTGGCAGACAATCAATCAAGTGTTTAACATTCAGGAGAGAGGATCACTGAAAGCTATATAATGTCCTAGCAAGGCTTCAAGGAAGAAAAGCTTAAGCATAATGTTCGAGAACAGGTTGGTTGTGCAAAGAAGGGACATTGCACCAACTTGTGAAAGAAACGACATACAAATGTCATGTAAAACTCTGGATTAGAAATACTCAGTGATTGGGAATTTCACGGCAGTCCAGTGGTTAAGATCTCTCACTGCCAGGGCCCCAGGTTCGATCCCTGGTCAGGGAACTAGATACCACATTCCACAACCAAGAGTTGGCATGTCACAACTAAAGATCCCAAGTGCCACAACTAAGACCCAGGGCAGCCAAATAAATTTTTTTTTTAAGTGAGAGAATTCATACTTCTCAATTTCAAAACTCACTAAAAGGTAAGTAACAATACTGTATGGTACTAGCATAAAGACTGACATATAGAACAATGAAACAGAGTTAAGAGTTAGGAGATAAATCCTTACATTTATGGTCAACTGATTTTCAACAAAGATGCAAAACAATGCAACAGGAGAAAGAACAGTCTTTTCAACAAATGGTGCTGGGACAACTGGATCTCCAAATGAAAAAGAATTAAGTTAGACATCTACCTCACATAATATACAAAATTATACTCAAACAGATTAATTCAAAGTGAATCAAAGACCTAAATACAACAGCTAAAAACTATAAAACCCTTAGAAGAAAACTGAGGTAACTTTAGATTAGGCAACAGGTTTTTAGACATGATACCTAAAGCATAAGCAATCAAAACAAGATAGGTAACGTCAAAATGAAAAACTTTCACTTTGTAAACATTGTAAAGCAACTATACTCCAATAAAAATTAACTTAAAAAATTAAAAACTTTTATCTATCAAAGGACACTACCCAGGAAGTGAAAAACCACCCACAGGATAGGAGAAAACATTTACCTGATAAGAGTCTAGAAGCCAGAAAATATAAAAATCACAACTCCACACACACACACACAAAAAACAAGTTGGGGGAGGGGGCAAACAACCCAACTGCATTGTCTGAGGGGGCAACTTTTGCCCAAAATAGGCAAAGCACATTAAGGACATTAACAGACATTTCTGCAAAGAAGATATACCAACGGCCAATAGCAGAAGACAAGATGCTCAATATCAGTAGGAAATGTAAATCAAAACAACAAACAGGACTTACCGTGTGGTCCAATGGTTAAGAATCTGCCTTGCAATGCAGGGGATATGGTTTCAATCCCTGGTCAGGAAACTAAGATCCTACATGCTGTGGACCAACGAAGTCCACATGTCTAAACTACGAAACCTGCTCTGTGGAGCCTGTGTCCACAACTAGAGAAGCTGTGCACCAGAACAAAACATCTCAAAGACACAATGACGATCCCATGCTGCTGCTGCTGCTAAGTCACTTCAGTTGTGTCCGACTCTGTGTGACCCCATAGACGGCAGCCCACCAGGCTCCCCCGTCCCTGGGATTCTCCAGGCGAGAACACTGGAGTGGGTTGCTATTTCCTTCTCCAATGCATGAAAGTGAAAAGTGAAAGTGAAGTCGCTCGGTCGTGTCCGACTCTTAGCGACCCCGTGGACTGCAGCCTACCAGGCTCCTCCGTCCACGGGATTTTCCAGGCAAAAGTACTGGAGTGGGGTGCCACTGCCTTCTCTGGGAAGATCCCACGGACCACAACTAAGACTTGCTTCAGCTGAGTGAACCAAAATGACATACTCCTTTATACCCACCAGCATGTCAGGGGGAAAAATTATGTCTATTCCCTGTGAATATGACCTTACTTGGAAAAAGAGTCTTTGCAGAGGTAATCAAGTTCAGAATAAGGTCATACTGGATTAGTGTACCTGAATGCAAAGCTGCTTCAGTAGTGTCCAACTTTTTGCGACCCCATGAACTGCAGTCCACCAGGCTCCTCTGTCCATGGGGTTCTCCAGGCAAGAATACTGGAGTGGGTTGCTCCAGTGGGAAGTCCCAGGGGATCTTCCCAACCCAAGCATGGAGCCCATGTCTCTTGCACTGCAGGTGGATTCTTAATAGCTGAGCCATTGGGGAACTCCCTTTACTGGATTACAGTGGGCCCTGCTGCTGCTAAGTCACGTGAGTTGTGTCCAACTCCGTTCGACCCCATAGACGGCAGCCCACCAGGCTCCCCAATCCCTGGGATTCTCCAGGCAAGAACACTGGAGTGGGTTGCCATTTCCTTCTCCAATGCATGAAAGTGAAAACTGCAAGTGAAGTCACTCAGTCGTGTCCAACTCTTCGCGACCCCATGGACTGCAGCCTACCAGGCTCCTCAGCCCACGGGATTTCCCAGGCAAGAGTACTGGAGTGGGGTGCCATCACCTTCTCCACAGTGGGCCCTAATTCAACATAATTGGTGTCCTTGTAAGAAAAGGGAAGTCTGTATGGCAACAGATAGGGAGAAGAAACACACTCAGAGGGAAGATGTCTGTGTTAAGATAAAACCAAACTGGAGTTCTGATGGAAGCATGAATGGAGAGTGACTGCTAATCAGTACAGCATTTCTTTCTAGGGTGATGAAAATGCTCTGGAATTATATGGTGGTAGTGGTTGTACAAGTTTGTGAATATACTAAAACCTACCATACTGTACACTTTTAAAGGGTAAATTTTATGGTTTGTATATCTCAATTTAAAAACTCAATAAGATATCTAGGTAAATGGCATTCAATATTTAAATAGAACTTTAGAAGCCAGGGAAATCCTTAAGAGCTAAAAATGTACTTTTTGGCTTGTCAGAGAATGTCTAATACAAAGTTAAAATCACAAAGGTGAAGGAACTCAACAGTGAAAACAAAGACAAAAAAGATAACGATGCCTTATTCAGGAAATCTGTCACAGCGGCTAAGGTCCATTCTGAGAGAAAGGCAGTAACCAGAAGAATAGATCACAAAAGCCAAGGTAAAAGAGTTTCAAAAAGGGGGAAGCTACACATCACCTTTATACTTAGAAAAAATACTCATACAATTAATACTACTTAAAAAACAAAAGTGAGAGAAAATGAATTGACAAATAATTAAAAAATAAAGGAAAGGACGGATTGCAAAACCCCAAAAGATCTGACACTATGTAGGGTGCAAGTGGCCTGGATGAAAGTTTAGAGAGAATGGAGAAGATGGAAGATTAAGAGTACTCAAAATGGGCCTACACCACACATCTCGATATATGGCCAAGAAATAAAATATTAAAATATGAAAGAAACTATATCTGGTTCAAAGAATGTTTTATAGACTAGCCAAGATCTATTCACACCTGACAACAATGACAAAGGAGCCAAAATAAAGGAAAATTCCAAAAATATTACGGAAATATGAGATGCTTCTGGGACAATGGCCTAAAAGGGTAGGAAAATAAGATTCTGTAGGGACATATATTTTCACATCCAAATTACTGATCCAAATTAGTCCCTCTTCATTGATAAACTTCAGGGTGGTAAGTTACTCTTGAGAATCAATGCTTTTCTCTTTTGATAAAGTTACATTTTATATTGTCCTTATTTCACTTCAAAATTTTCAAAGGAAAATGATGAACCAATTGTTATTCTAGCTACTTATTTTGCAGTCTTTTTAGTACTGGAAGAAGAGTTTTGTTTCTGACCTTTGCACACTCTCTCATACTGTTGTATAGCTTCTTCCACTTTTTGATTATTTAACTGCTCCTGCAAAATGAAAGAACATGAAATCCAAGTGAAACTTAATTATACACCAATATTTAATAGTAGGACTTGAACAGGGTTTATTATTAACTTTGAAATCCATCTCCTAGAAGGCTAAGTCTTAAGCTTCCAAGTTTGTTTCATCTCAGAGTAAAGGTGAGAGTGATAATCGGAAAAAATAAAACAAAAACAAACCCCCAACTTTATACCTTTAATCTACCTCAAAAATGCCAAATCATCTTCTTCACTCAACATTTTAAGCTAGCATGTATGTTCTCTTACACAACACAAAAAGCATAAAGGGGAAGAAATATATTTAATATGGGAACAACAAAGTAAACCATAAATAAATTCTTTATCAAGTAAACTCAAGATGCACAAAAAATAGGGCCCCCACATGCCCTATATGTAGAAAGTAGCTGGAAGGTTTGAAAAAGACGCAACATTAATTTATGGACACTGGAAATTCCTCAATTTTAGTTTTAACCTGTCTGGTAATCTAACCTTCCATCTGGAGCTGGAAGGATGGTGAAGAGACAATGAAAGAAAACGAGAGAGGAACTATGGAGGTGGATGGACAGAGACGGATGGAAACACAGAGAACTACAAAGGTTGACGGACAGGGACAAAACAGACCAGAAACAGCACTACAGAGACGCACCCACAGAAAGGAAAACAGAGAACCAAGGAGGTGGACGGACAGGGTGGAAATAGACGAGAATGAGGGAGGTAGACAGATGGAAAGCGACGGAGGTGGATGTAGAATGATGCAGTAGCATGACACAACTGAAAAAGAGAACAAGGACGGTGGATGCAAACAGACGGAGAATGGCGGAAGTGGGTGACCAGAGACCCAAACGCTGGGAACACCACAGGCTGTTAACAGAACGATGGAGGTGGTCAGACAGGACAGAAGCAGATGGAGAGCGACAGAGGTAGGCAGATGGGGACGGAAACAGACGGAGAACAACAGCGGTAATCAAAGGTGGTCCGACAGTGAGGGAAAGAGCCTAGTCGGTGTCTGGTTACACAAGGGTGCACTATAAACAAAATTTCCATCTGTTTTGACACCTCACCATTCCTTTGGACTGATGCTCAAATCATTTATCGCCAAGTACTCATAGCTGTTCCTCAAAGTCCCCTAAAGATCCCTAAGGTATTGGAATCATGAACTAATTGTCTTCTTGAAAGTAGGATTTTAACAGCTTTTCCCCCCTAAAGGCCTCTAAACATCTCTTGAAAATGTGACTCTTGCTCTGCAGGTGCCAGGGAACATGATGGCGAACTAAGACATCCCCCTGAAACTGGGCTCCCAAGGCCTGGGAATCTCCCCTAAACCCAGGGCTGCGGTGCCCTTCCCTGACGGCAAATGCAAACGCATCTCTGGGGCAATCCCAGCTATTCTAGGCACCTTGACCAGACAACTGGGCTGGGTTTACCACCTAAGAGTCCTGAGTTGTGATAAACATTTTAAGGCAGGAGAAGAAAAAAAAGAAAAATTTTTTTCAAACATAAAATTCTCTGTGCCCGCCTCCTACCCTATTTTAACTGTGCATTATGCACTGGCATTAACCCCTCCTTAGAAGACACAGGAATGCCTGCTGGATGGTAAAAAGCTATTTTCTCCTGGTGCCAGCAAGGTAACTCCTTAGAAGATAACCTTCCTTCTTATGGTCAAAGGGGCCATGATTACCCCCTACTCACTTTATACTGCACATCTGAGTACTGTAAATTGTCAACAATATATCATTTAATATATAACCCTTTGTCTCAAAAAGTATGCAATTTTGCTTTGACCTCTAATGGGTAGAACAGTCCTAAGAGCTTTCTGAAAGACTGTCTTCCAGGTTACAATCCTCAGATTATCCATTTCTTACTTAAAAATATATATATATACATTTAATTAAACACTAAAATATACCAACAGAATCTACTTAAATCATCTTTAAAAACAAAACTGTTACCTTAAGTTGCTGAATGGTTCGCTGTTTCATATCTATTTCCTGAGAACACTGGTTTTTCTTTTTCTCCAGTTCATTAATTTTAATCCTCAACAATTTCTCCTCATCACGCATTACAGAGATCTACAAAGTAATAAATCAAATTAGGTATTTCTAAAAATATTAACTGCTTTTGTTGTTTAAAATTCAAGGCCACTGTTTCAAAGATTAATGTCCTTTTAAGAGCATTAGAAAAATTACAGATTTCAACATACATGATGTAACTCAAATTATCAGAATCTCAAACTCTGTAAATGCTCCCAAAAAAGACTCAGAATAGTCCCATGCATGCAAGAGGGAAATCATTATCATGGAAAAATCAATAGAGATACTCTAGGGGAAAAATACTGACTCTGATTTCCAAGATTTATTAAGTAATATGATCCAGTAATATAAGAAGTAACTTAACAGCTAATAATGGCATGTAGAAGATGAAAACAGAACAATTACAAGATCAAAAAGTACCCATGCAAGGGAAGGTCAATTGATTTTTGGTGTTATAGGTAACTTAATCCTACAAACCTATTAAAGAAATCAAAAAGCACTTTGAATTAGTATGCAAACCTTAAAGGAAAAGAGGGGAGAAGGAGAGAGGGGAGAGAAGGGAAAGGGATAAGTAGAGAAAACATGTAATCAAAGTACATTTTTAGGCCAATTTTCAAGATACCTAGGGATCTCATAAACTGAAGGAAATAAACTGAACAAAGTTCCCCTTCATAAAAATTATGGAGATACCATAATAATAGCAGTTCTTTGGTTTCAGGGGATTTTTACATTTCTTTTTAGTTTTCCTGTATGTTCCAAAATTACTATAATAAACATATATTCCTTGTATAATCATACATTAATAAAATTTAACTTTATATATTATTCTGTTCAAAAACAAGGGACTTCCACTAATAAACACCATCTTCATCAATTTTACAGAAATAAACTGCCAATAATATAGAGACTATATATTACACCAAGATGTACATAAGGACTGCTTCCGTTTCCATCCTGCCTCTAACACTGGACAAGTTATTTCTCTTAATGCCTATTTCCCTAGTCATAAAATGGAAGCTAAAAATAGTCCCTATGCCTAACATTTGTATGAAAATTAAATGAGATGATACATGTAAATTCAGAACAATGAAAGACAGAAGACACTCTTAATTCTCGCCCTTAAGAGTAATGTTAGTTATCTGCACAGTAAAACATTACTTAAAAAGAGATACCACCTAAAACTATGAAAAAAAAAATCTTAAAATTAGATCAAATTTTAAAAGCAGTATTTATATATCAGATCAGATCAGATCAGTCGCTCAGTCGTGTCCGACTCTTTGCGACCCCATGAATCGCAGCACGCCAGGCCTCCCTGTCCATCACCAACACCCGGAGGTCACCCAGACTCATGTCCATAGAGTCAGTGATGCCATCTAGCCATCTCATCCTCTGTTATCCCCTTCTCCTCCTGCCCCCAATCCCTCCCAGCATCAGAGACTTTTCCAATGAGTCAACTCTTCCCATGAGGTGGCCAAAGGACTGGAGTTTCAGCTTTAGCATCAGTCCTTCCAAAGAAATCCCAGGGCTGATCTCCTTTAGAATGGACTAGTTGGATCTCCTTGCAGTCCAAGGGACTCTCAAGAGTCTTTTCCAACACCACAGTTCAAAAGCATCAATTCTTTGGCGAGCAGCCTTCTTCACAGTCCAACTCTCACATTCATACATGACCACAGGAAAAACCACAGCCTTGACTAGACGAACCTTTGTTGGCAAAGTAATGTCTCTGCTTTTGAATATGCTATCTAGGTTGGTCATAACTTTCCTTCCAAAGAGTAAGCGTCTTTTAATTTCATGGCTGCAGTCACCATCTGTAGTGATTTTGGAGCCCCAAAAAATAAAGTCTGACACTGTTTCCCCATCTATTTCCCATGAAGTGATGGGACCGGATGCCATCATCTTAGTTTTCTGAATGTTGAGCTTTAAGCCAACTTTTTCACTCTCCACTTTCACTTTCATCAAGAAGCTTTTGAGTTCCTCTTCACTTTCTGCCATAAGGGTGGTGTCATCTGCATATCTGAGGTTACTGATATTTCTCCCGGCAATCTTGATTCCAGCTTGTGTTTCTTCCAGTCCAGCGTTTCTCATGATGTACTTTGCATAGAAGTTAAATAAACAGGGTGACAATATACAGCCTTGACGTACTCCTTTTCCTATTTGGAACCAGTCTGTTGTTACATGTCCAGTTCTAACTGTTGCTTCCTGACCTGCATACAAATTTCTCAAGAGGCAGGTCAGGTGGTCTGGTATTCCCATCTCTTGAAGAATTTTCCACAGTTTATTGTGATCCACACAGTCAAAGACTATGCTTTATTGGCACAGTCAATAAAGCAGAAATAGATGTTTTTCTGGAACTCTCTTGCTTTTTCCATGATCCAGCAGATGTTGGCAATTTGATCTCTGGTTCCTCTGCATTTTCTAAAACCAGCTTGAACATCAGGAAGTTCATGGTTCACATATTGCTGAAGCCTGGCTTTGAGAATTTTAAGCATTACTTTACTAGCATGTGAGATGAGTGCAATTGTGTGGTAGTGTGAGCATTCTTTGGCATTGCCTTTCTTTGGGATTGGAAAGAAAACTGACCTTTTCCAGTCCTGTGGCCACTGCTGAGTTTTCCAAATTTGCTGGCATATTGAGTACAGCACTTTGACAGCATCATCTTTCAGGATTTGGAATAGCTCAACTGGAATTCTATCACCTCCACTAGCTTTGTTCGTAGTGATGCTTTCTAAGGCCCACTTGACTTCACATTCCAGGATGTCTGGCTCTAGGTCAGTGATCACACCATCGTGATTATCTGGGTTGTGAAGATCTTTTTTGTACAATTCTTCTGTGTATTCTTGCCATCTCTTCTTAATATCTTCTGCTTCTGTTAGGTATAGCTGATCCCATTTATAAAAATAAAAACACATAAGCACATAGAGTAACTATTTTACATATATGGAGATGGAGGGTATCTCCCAAGTCATAGCGGGAGCTTCTCTTTACCAGTACAGGCCTAACAGTCATGAAAATTATAATTTATTTGATCAAAAAGTTCACACCCATTCTTTTCATTCATTTTTAATTTACATTAATGTTATATTATTGTCAGTTTTCTTAGGCTACCTAAAAAAATTATTCAAGGACTTCAAATGCTGGATAAAAAAGTTTTAAATCTTTTTAAAAGTCCAGTCCATGGGGTTGCTAAGAGTCGGGAATGACTAAGCGACTTCACTTTGACTTTTCACTTTCATGCATTGGAGAAGGAAATGTCAACCCGCTCCAGCTTGCCTGGAGAATCCCAGGGACGGTGGGACCTGATGGCCTGCTGTCTATGGGGTCGCACAGAGTCGGACACGACTGAAGCGACTTAGCAGCAGCAGCAGAGGAACTAACAAAAAAATAAATATCGAGATAACAGAAAAAAATTAAGTGAAAAAATAATCACAGAAATAAGTGTAACACTGACTGGCTTTCATAGAAAGAGGAGGCCTGACTTTCAACAAGTAAGCTAGAAGGTATTTGCAATATATTTTATAAGAATTAGAACCAAGGACTTCCCTGGTGGGAAATGGTAAAGAATTACTGGTGAAAATTCTCGCGTAGCAGTGAAGACTCTGCACAGCCAAAAATAAATAAATAAACAAAAAAATTCTTAAAAAAGAATCAGACACAAGAAATCCAACACAATAATAATTTTTAAAAGGACAGAAAAATTAAAAGAAAATATGGACAAACGTATCTCACAAAGTGAAAACTAGAATAGACATATAGTGAATAAAAACAGACACTGTGAGGAATACAACTTAAAACCATAAGATACCCCTTTATCTCCTGACCCAACCATTCCACCCCATGCTCTCCAAATTCTTGTACACGTATACCTAGGGCATGTTTAAAATAGGATCACTCTTTCTTCTAAGAGCAAAGAATGAAAACAATCTAAATGGTCAAGAGAAAAGATAACTAAATTGCATAGTCACACACACTTTGGAACATTACACAGCAGTGAAAGTGATTAACTATAACCATACATAAATGACTCTCAGGAATATGATGTGGATAATGTCTCAGAACACAATTAATGTGTAGAAATAAAAAATATATATATAGTTTAACTTACATTTTTAACAGATCTAAAAAAAGACAAATACAAAACATTCATTATATTAACTTCATTGGGGATAGGAAACAAAAAATGGATGAGACACACAAACATATGCTATGTGAACAATCTTCGGACCTTAGCATTTAAGTATTCTTTTGTAACTAACTCTAAGTAATGAAAAATATTTAAAATTATTTCAACTTTTAAAAAAGGTCTAATTGTGATATAAAATACAGCATTCATAGAAGAAAAATAAATTGCTCCAAGGGAAAAAGGCACCATAATCAAAATCAAGAAAAATGTCAAGATAGGGGTCAGGTACAGGGGTCATCCACAATTAATATCCCTAAAAAGTTAATTTCCTAAATATATAAGCTCCCATAAAGCAATAACAATAAAAAAAAAAAAACCTAAACTTAAAGAATATGAATACTCAGACCACAGGAGAAAAAAAAATTAAACTGTAAACCAAAAAATGTTCATTCTAATTAAAGATATGCAAGTTAGAATTATAGTTGAGATATATTATTTACATGTCAAGTTAGCAGATATCAAAGAAATAATGATAAAATACTACTTTGTGGATAAGAGTATAGAAAAAAATACTTTCTTACACATTAGTTCTGGTGAGTAAATTGGCATAATCTCTAAAAAGCATAAAAAATATCAAAATGTACAAACCAGTGACTCATAAATTCCACTTTCAGGAATTTATTTCACAGGAAGACTTACAAAAGTTCAAAATGACATCACTGCATCATTAACTGGAAATTACCTTAATTGTTCAACAATAGGGGACTTATTAACCATAAATACATGTTCCTAGTCATTAAAAAAGTCACCTGGAAACTTATATCTTATATCTTGAGATGGAGAGACAGTCAAGATACACTATGTGAAGAAAAACAAGGTTCACATAGTGTTTATTGGAGGTTTCCATTTTTTAACAGGAAGAGAAGGAAGGAACAACAGAGGAAGACGGAGAAGTGAAGAAAAAACAATTATTGGTAACATCTGATTCCTTGGTGGGAGCCTGACTGCCTCCCCTCACTATATACACTTCCATGTATTTTACCATGTGAACGTATTTCCTATTTTTAAAATCAAATTATAATAAAAACTTGTCACAACTGCACTACATACTCTCCTACATACAATCTGTAAACAGAAGTTTACTTTTTATTTTTTGGGGAGACTTGAGCTTAGTCCTTAAAAGAAAAAAAAGGTTCTAATCTTACATAAGGCAAGTATTTTTCTTACTATTAGACATTCTTTGGTTTGTTTAAGCTGACTAAATTTTTGGTGAAATAACAGATCACATCATTTTAAAAAAAATTATGGAGTTGACAAATGTTCTGGTCAATACTAAAATTAGTGTATAAACATGATATATAAGGAAAACAATGATTATCATTTAAATTGGCCACACAACTTTTCAAATAACTAACCTCTTTCTGTACTTGCTCAATCTGCTTTTTGGCATCAGCCAGTTTCTCTTTGAGCTCAGCATAATCTTCTTCCTTCCTCTGAAGATCAGCTTTCAGATTCTGGGTAAGAGTAGTGCTTGCAGAGAGCTCCTCTTTCAACCTAAAAATCAAAAATCACTTTCCTATGGTGATATATCACTAATCACTTAGGATCATATGTGTGACCAGTAACCTACAAAATTAGATCTTTTCACAAATTTGGAATCTCCATAGCATGAATGAGTACTTCAAAGAGGATTTCAGGAGATTTTATAAACAGAACTCTGCATATAAATAACATTCAGTCCCAAAGGTTTATACAAAGTTCAAGTTCTTCTCTCAACATACAATGCTATATTTAACCAGCTTAAGTTATGCCCACCTAAATTCTTTAAAAGCTATATGGAAAAATCAATAAAAGAAATGCAAATTTTTAAAACCTTTTAAAAACGTTTAGCTTACTTTTCTGTTTCTTGCCAGTTTCTTTCCTTTTCTTCTTCCTTTAATTGAAGTGATTGCTTAGCATCTTGCAAATTTTTTGTTAATTGCATGATTTCTTCTTTCAATTTGACCTCCCTTTCACTTAAATCTCTGGCATTTTGGATAGAATCTTTAAGATTTGCTTGACATTCATTCAGATTTCTTTCTTGCTTTAAAATGATAGATTCCTTTTCCATAATTTCTTGTTCTAACTTGGCTGAATGGCTACATTCATCTTTCTGAGTTTCTAACATTGCTTCAAGTTCCTTTATTTTCACCTTATAGCAAGTAACATCTTGCATAAGTTCTGAAAGTGCTCTTTTTCCTTCCACTACATGCTGTACTTCAATATCAAGACTAATGGTTTTTTCTTGCACTTCTTCCTTCAGCTGCTGTATAAGACTATCTTTTTCTTTTAGTAAATCATCTTGATTCTTTTTCTCCCTCTCCTCTATTTTTAGTCTATTGTTTTCATTTGTATAGTCTTTTACTTCTGCCTGTAATTTTTCAATTTGTTGTTCTAGTTCCTCAATCTGATGGGTTTTTTTGGAGGAAGTCTTTACAATCTCTTTACATTCTTCCCAAATGGCTTCAACAGTAGAGTGGAAAGACCTTTCCCTACTAAGTTCTTGAATACCATGTTCTTTAACCTGCTTACTTATCAAACAATCATTATCCAAATGATGTAACTGTGTGTTTGGCAAATTATCTTCTTGAGAACAACTGGACAGATCCCTGAGATTGAGTAAATCTATGTTTGCGATCTGAGAAACTGAATCAAGTCTACGCAGTTCATCTATTTTTGCTTGCATTAATTTTATTTGTGAAACATTGTTTGTGATGTTTCGTCTAGCAGTTTCTATCTCCTCTGACAATTTCATGATCCTTTCCTTCTGTTCTTGATTTATACTTTTCTGCACATGTAATTCAGAAATCACATTGTCATAACTCGACTGAATTTGTTGGATCTCTATACTAAAGCCTAAACTTTTTTTTTCAGAAGAAGAAAGTTCCTGCTGCAAACTAACAATCTGTTTATTTAATTCTGTTTTTTCTTCCTTTTCATTTTTAAGTTCATTCTCAATGGTGAGTAAACGTGTTTTTAGCTCTTCATTATTTTCTTGTAGAAGTCTAATGTTTTCCTCATCTGAAATGCTCTCTTGCATTTCTTCACTTTTCTTTTGGTCTTCAGTGATAGCTGGACTAGCATGCGTAAGTCCTTTAAAAAATATATATATACATTATTAATCTTGCAAACTTTAATAAAATCTAAGTTACCATATAAGCCAATATTCAAAAATATGAAACATATGAAAACAAACAATGAAAAACAGAGATAAGCTATTGAGTTAAAAAAGAAAAATCAGGTTGCAAAACATACATATTATAAACCCAATTAGGTAAAAATTATAGTTCCATTAAGTCACAGCAGAGTTACTAGTAAAGGATGTACTAGAAAATACTGGCAGCTACTTCTGAATGGGATTACCAGTTATTTCTACTTTCTTTTTACAGCATTTAATGTTATTTGAATTGTCTACCACAAATCTCTATTATTACTATGAGACAGAGGGTAGGGAATCACACCCTAAGGCTGACTAAAGAAGAGTTTAAAAGTACAATTATATTATAGGTCTACTAAATCAGTGATTTACAGAGTGCCTTATACTTTCAGAGCGGAAATTAGGAGAAAAATGGTTAAACTTCTGCTAAGTCTAATGGAGCCTTATCTTTACTAGTTGCATAACTGTCAATCAACTGTTTGATTCCATGGCTGTTTCCTCAAATGTAAAATGGAAATAATAATATCACCTATCTCAGAGCTGGCTTCCCTGGTGGCTCAGAGGGTAAAGTCTGTCTGCAGTGCAGGAGACCCTGAGTCGGGAAGGTCCACTGGAGAAGGAAATGGCAGCCCACTCCAGTATTCTTGCCTGGAAAATCCCATGGACAGCGGAGCCTGGTAGGCTACCGTCCGTGGGGTCGCAAAAAGTCAGACACGACTGAGCGACTTCACTTTCATCTCAGAGTTATTGTGAAGATCAAGAAAATAAATGAACTTGGAACACTGTGCTTGGGATATAGTTAGACATTATTAAAAACTGAAAATCTGTACAGAAGAGCTCAGCTAGTTAAAAATAAATAAGTTTGTCTTTTTCAGGCTTAATACCTACATTTCAAAAATAGGATATTTCTCTGCCCTACTTTCTACAAGATAGTGTTAAGAGGGCCAAATAAATTCATATATAATGTATGTTAAAGCATTTTCTAAATGTTCAAATTCCTGCTTAGAGGTTCCAGGTACAATATGAAATCCATAAATGTAGAAGGCAGTCATAAGGGAGAACTGGATTGAAATTCTCCAAAAAATCTATTACTTTCAGTTGTTAACTGTACAAAGAATCTTTAAAAGGTATATTTTATAGTTGTCTTTTTAGTAAGTGCCACCATATTATCCTATGAATCTGAGTACATCATATTATATTGAAATACTATGTATACTTGTTGCTCTCATCTATTATATTCCAAATTTCCCAACAGAAGACTCTCTGTGTCTAATGCATCTTTACATACTTGAACAATAATCCTAAATGAATTATTTTTGACATTTAGCTATGTTGCTTATGTTCTCCTTTTCTATCTCTAAGACATATCACTGGATCAGAAAAACACAATTTTTGTAATCAGTCACCTACTCCGGTTCTAGATATGTGCAAATTTATAATCTAACATGCCCCAGTTATATTAACTCAGTTACTATAGTGTAATTCTACGTTTTAAATTTTAAGGTTTTATCTTTACGGTATCTTTTTTACAACAGTGATTCTCTAGTTTTAGAGTGAGCAAGAGAACTCAGAATGTAGATTCCAAACAGATATAAAACATACTGATTTGGTAAATCTGGAATGTATTGTACATGCAAACACCTTGAGCGTACATACACAATGATCCAGGTACTTATCTGTTTAAACTTCTGGAAGAACTTGATGGTCACCCCTATAATACATTTGGGATCTAAACATATCAGTATGCTTCATTACAAAGCCCCTATCTGGCAGGCTGGCTACATGTAATTGTTCCATAAGAGATAAATATCAAATCTCACACAGCAATGAGATTCAAGCCCTTAAATTTTCCCCCCTGCTGTGGCAGGCTCTTGGGCATCTCGATGAGAGACGATAGTACCCAGTCTAATGAATCTGTTCAATTAAGAAGGCATCTTTAAGATCATAAAAAGCTCTTTAAAATTAATACTATCCTACATACAAACAGTATGCACGCACAAGAATCAGTCAACAAAATGAAAAGGCAACCTGTGGAATGGGAGAAAATATTTGCAAACCATTTGTCCGGTAGGACCAGGAGTTAATATCTAAAATATATGGGAAACACACAACTCAACAGCCAAAAAATCAAGCAATTCAATTTAAAAACTGGCAGAGGAGCCAACCAGGTATTTTTCCAAAAAGACATACAAATAATCAACAGGTACGGGAAAAGGTGTTCAATATCACTAATCATCAGGGAAAAGGAAATCCAAAGTACAGTAAGATTATCACCTAACCCTTGTTAGGATGTCTATCATCAAAAAGATAAGAGATAACAAACGCTGACAAGAATGAGAAGAAAGAGGACATCTGTTCACTGTTAATGGGGATATTAAGTAGTATAGGCAGTAGAAAACCAGTATGGAGATTTCTCAAAAAATTAAAAATCAAACTATCATATGATCTAACAACGCCACTTCTGAGTATATATCCAAAGGAAATGAAATCACTATTCAAAGTTCATGTGAGTTCATGCCCTATGTTCACTGCAACATTTTTTACAATAGCCAGGACGTTGGAAAAAACCCAAGTGTCAATGGATGGGTGAATGGATTTTTTCAAAAGGGGTATAAGTATGTATACAGTGGAATATAATTACTCAACCTAAAGAAGAATGAAATCTTGCCATCTCCAACATAGGTGAACCTGGAGGGTTCATTTTGTGAAATTAACTACACATGGGAAGACAAATACTGTATGGTATCAATACAAGGAAGAAAAAAGATCTAACTCATAGAAACAAAGAGTAGAATAGTGGTTGATGGAAAAGAGTATAGTTTTTCAGTTGAGGATGAATAAGGTCATAGGATCTAACTATAACATGGTGACTATAATTGATAACAATGTATTGTAAAACTGAAATTTGCTTGGGGTGTATAACTTGAGTGTTCTCACCAAAAAGAAGAAGAGGGGGAAAACAGGTGAATACATGAGATGATGTATGTATTAATTAATTAACATGGTGGGAAACTTTTCACAATGTATATCAAATCATGTTAAACAGTTTAAATATATCACAATATTATTTCTCAATTATACCTCAACAGGACCGGGGCGGGGGGGAAATCCCAGTTCTCTCAATATACTGATGTCCCCTGTTAGAGTATCCCCTCACCCCGAAACTCACTATATAATCTGGGAACATCATTTTGCCACTCCAAAAATTTATCCATTTTTACATTCAGTAGTATACTTGTGAAAACAAGCTTTATTTGTTAAGTTTTCATTTTTCAAATACAATCCATATTCTTTTCCTTCACGCAATAGTTTAAATGCTCTTGGGCAGCAGTAATTATGTAATCCCGTAACAGGATTCCAAGATTTCTTTAACAGACTAACTAAAAGCACACTGGATAACGTTTTAATACCTATAAATTACATTGTCTCTTCTGACTCAAAAAGGAGAGGAAAATCATGGCATTACTCCTGCTCTATAGCCTGGTTTCTGAAAAGCTAATGAGTTGATTATTGAAGATTTTCCTATGTTTGTAGTTACATTTTCATAATTTAGCTCCTTCAGATTCTCAGTTTATTCTAAGGATTCCAGCTACTTTGGAAACTAACAGATTCACTCTTATTTACTTTTATAACAAACTTGCCCATTTATTCTAATGAATTTTTTAAAATAATCTTCAACCAATGCATTATTTTTTATCAGACTGTCTCCTAACATTTTACAAAACTGTAGCCACATCATCCCAAAGTGGAATAACTTTCTTTCCCCCTGATTCACACTTCTGTTCTACTTTCCCTTTAAGTAATTTAGTACTTATGACACAATTTTCACACCTATGACTTCATCGGTGGAACTTCACCAGTGGAAATGACTAAATCCTCCTGCCCTTTAAGAAGACAAGTTATAAAAAAAATGTCTGAACCCTTTATCAGGAGAGATGGGATGTAAGCAAGTTAAAAATGATAATGAGAAATTCAGAGCTCACAAATAAATCCTGAATATCCTGAGAGAAGAGACTTGAGTCATGCATACTATATGGACATGTCCCTAAACACTGAGGTAAATTAAAGCAAGTGCAATATAGCTTTTGTGATCAAAAAAAGTATTTTGTCACGTTGTTCTCTTACTATACTTTAATAAACTAGATAACTACATAAGATACTTCAGGAAATTGGATTTGCATTTGATATTCAGACATTCACATTATCCTTTTATAAATTTTTATGTTTCATATCAAAGGATTCATAGACCATATTCAGAACAGTGTTGTCAGGAAGAAATTAAATTATTAGTCTAGCAATAAAGATGAAGTAGATTTTATAGTATATGAGCCTAACATAGGTTAACTTATAAAAAATAAACATAGCAATAAGAAAGATAATTACTTTAATTCAATATTTCCACCACACCCAACCTGTACATATACTGCTTTACCTATATTTTGCTACAAAAATTAGTTTTGGTTGAAAAGTCACAGGTGAGCAGACTATAGCATATTTCTGGTTTGTCTCCTTTATCACTATTCTGAAGGCTTATTTCTTGAAATGTTTACATGGTTATTCAGTTTACCCAAAATACAGATACAGTGACGCAAAGAAGTAAATTCACTTTCATAGGGAAATAGCTTTGCATTTCCTTTTAAGAGCAGAAAACATCAATCCTGCATAACTATAACCCCCTAATCCTATCCTAGTAAGTACAGAAATCATGTATTTTGTTCTGGAGATTTTTTAGTAGCAGGTAGAGGGGGGAAAATGGTTATATTATAGCTATAATTGTCATATGATCTCTTACGTAGTCCTTATAATCTCTTAACAACAAATAATTAAGAAATAGCCACAGTGGTTATGAATTTAGGGGGAAAAAAAGTATTTTGTTACCTAAACTTATAAACCTACTCACATCCAAATTATTTATTGCTAACAATTCAGATCACTATATAATCATCTTTTTCATGAATGAGTTACCCTTAGGATTAGCCGTACCATGTGGATCACTCGCTCCTGCACACTTCCACTTCCTAGTGATCTACAGATCCTACATTCTCAACTACCCTGAATTCTCAACTACTCCATGGCTCCAAACAAGGTAAAAAACAGAGGAACAGTGCTGTGGAAATCATAAAAAGGTTATACTCCCTGTAGTTACGGCACCACTCGTTCAGTGGATAATAGAAAATGACCATGCATATTAGTGTGCTGTTTCATACGGTTTATGGGGTTCTCAAGGCAAGAATGCTGAAGGGGGTTGCCATTCCCTTCTCCAGTGCCTAAAGGACTATGGACGGAGGTTCACACACTGTACAGGAGGCAGTGATCAAAACCATCCCCAAGAAAAAGAAATGCAAAAAGGCAAAATGTTTGAGGAGGCCTTACAAATAGCTGAGAAAAGAAGAGAAGCGAAAGGCAAAGGCGAAAAGGAAAGATATACCTATCTTGAATGCAGAGTTCCAAAGAATAGTAAGGAGAAATAAGAAAACCTTCCGAAGTAAACAATGCAAAGAAACAGAGGAAAAAAGCAGAATGGGAAAGACTAGAGATCTTTTCAAGAAAATTAGATACCAAGGGAATGTTTCATGCAAAGATGGGCACAATAAAGGACAGAAATGGTATGGACCTAACAGAGACAGAAGATATTATTAAGAGGTGGCAAGAATACACAGAAGAACTGTATAAAAAAGATCTTCATGACCAGGATAACCACGATGCTATGATTACTCACCTAGAGCCAGACACCTTGGAGTGTGAAGTCAAGTGGGCCTTAGGAAGATCACTACGAACAAAGCTAGTGGAGGTAATGGAATTCCAGCAGAGCTATTTCAAATCCTAAAAGACGGTGCTATTAAAGTGCTGTACTCAATATGCCAGCAAATTTGGAAAACTCAGCAACAGCCACAGGGCTAGAAAAGGTAAGTTTTCATTGCAATCCCAAAGAAGGGCAGTGCCAAAGAATGTTCAAACTACCACACAATTGCACTCATTTCACACACTAGCAAAGTAATGCTCAAAACACATGTACACCCGTGGCGGATTCATGTCAATGTATGGCAAAACCAATACAATATCGTAAAGTAATTAGCCTCCAATTAAAATAAATAAATTTATATTTTAAAAAATATATATTAAAAAAAAAAATTCTCCAAGTTAGGCTTCAACAGTAAGTTAACTGAGACTTTCCAGATGTTCATGCCACATTTAGAAAAGGCAGAGGAACCAGAGATCAAATTGCCAACATCCACTGGATCACAGAAAAAGCAAGGGAATTCCAGAAAAACATCTACTTCTGCTTCATTGACTATGCTAAAGCTTTTGACTGTGTGGATCACAACAAACTGTGAAAAATTCTTAAAGAGATGGGAATACCAGACCACCTGACTTGCCTCCTGAGAAACCTGTAAAAAGGTGAAGAAGCAACAGTTAGAACTGGACATGGAACAACAGACTGGTTCCAAATTGGGAAAGGAATAAGTCAAGGCTGTATACTGTCACCCTGCTTATTTAACTTATATACAGAGAAAAATGCCAGACTGGATGAATCACAAGCTGAAATTAAGATTGCTGGGAGAAATATCAACAACTTCAGATATGCAGATGATACTACTCTAATGGCAGAAAATGAAAAGGAACTTTACAGCCTCCTGATGAAGGTGAAAGAGGACAGTGTAAAGGCTGGCTTAAAACTCAACTTTCAAAAAATTAAGATCATGGCATCCAATTCCATCACTTCATGGCAAATAAATAAGGAAAAAGTGCGAACAGTGGTAGATTTTATTTTCTTGGGCTCCAGAATCACTGTGGACAGTAACTAAAGCCACCGAATTAAGAGACGCTTGCTCTTTAGAAAAAAAGCTATGACTAACCTAGACAGCATGTTAAAAAGCAGACATCACTTTGCTGACAAAGGTCCATCTAGTCAAGCTATGGTTTTTCCCAGTAGTCATGTACAAATCTGAGAGTTGGACCATAATGAACTCTGACTGCCGAAGAACTGATGCTTTTGAACTGTGGTGCTGGAGAAAACTCCCACAAGTCCCTTGGACAGCGAGAAGATCAAGCCAGTCAATAGTAAAGGAAATCAATCCTGAATATTCATGGGAGGGACTAATGTTGAAGCTCCAATACTTTGGTCACCTGATGCAAAGAACCAACTCACTGGGAAAGACCCTGATGCTGGGAAAGATTGAAGGCAGGAAGAGAAATGGGCAATAGAGGATAAAATGGTTGGATGGCATCACCAATTCAGTGGACATGAGCTTGAGCAAACTCCAGTCTATAGTTAAGGACAGGGAAGCCTGGCATGCTGCAGTGCTGCTGCTGCTAAGTCGTTTCAATTGTGTCTGACTCTTTGTGACCCCATGGACTGCAGCCTACCAGGCTCCTCCGCCCATGGGATTTTCCAGGCAAGAGTACTGGAGTGGGGTGCCATTGCCTTCTCCGATGCTGCAGTGCACAGGGTGCCAAAAAGTCAGACACAAATGAGTGACTGAACAGCAACAAATGCATATTAGTTTCAACCTATTAGCTCATAAATTATTACATTAATATAGCTAATGCTTTCAGTTCAGTTCAGTCGCTCAGTCGTGTCCGACTACTGCTATATTATCCTTTAAGTCAACTACTTTTGAAAACATTACTTTTACTGAGGTTCTATGAAGTTTGTATTATATTGGTGTATTATCCAATTGTTTTTATTCTTAACAACCTTAGGAGGCAGGTATATTTAACTTATTTTACTAATAAACAAAGCAAGACTTAATTTATCCATTTATCTCAAAGTGAAGCAGCTAATTAGGTTTCTAAAGTAATGTATGTTCTCTTAGAAAGTCTTCCTTCTCTGTATTATATTATAAAAGTCTTCCTAAAGACAGAATAGTTTAGAGACAAGGTGAAAGCCGCCATGTTCTCCTACATAGCCAGGGAGGTACAGCACAAAGTGAGTAAGCTCAGCACACTTCTTTTCTAGCAGTTTCACAGAAAACACAACCTGACCACATTTGCCTTTTGTAACGTTTAGCTCAAAGTCTTCCTGTCAAATGGCCTTTTCTTCAAATGAAAAACAGAATAAAGAGAGAAACAAAATGTGGAGAAATTTTGGCAGAAAAGGTGACTTTCAATTACGATAGGCACAGAAATAAGAGAATTATCATGATGCTAAATTGATAAGAGCATAATATCTAAAAACATTAAAATAAAGGCAGCTTTAAATACCTGCATCCTCTAGATAGTTTATAACATGTTAGTGTAAAAATTAGGGACATTTAGATTTTCTCAGGTTTTTTCCTTAGATAAGTAAATTTCCTTCTACTTGCAACTTTTGTGTTTCCTGGTGTAGGAGTCAGCTTTCTTAATGGCCTCCTGTTAGCAGCTGAACAAGTACCTTTCTTTGCTGGTGGTTCATCTTGTTGAAGTTCGTTTTCATTTAATCTTTTTCTTCCTGAATACGTTTTAGTTTTGCTGTCCTTAGACATTTCAGTCGTTTCATCACAAACCAATTTACTGTTTATTATTAAAGAAGAATTACCAACATTGTCCTAAAGTAAAATAAATTAAAATTAGTTCACATATAGAAAGCTATAATAAATGTAAGAACTATATAAATTAAAATTCAATACTGCATTATAAAAATTATATTTTCAAGTTTGTTGAGATATTTTCTAGGTTATTTCCTAAATCTCACCCTACCCTAAAATAACTGATGACTCTATGAAATAAGTAATATTAACTAACTTGTATAATCACTAAGCAGGACTCCCCCACCAAAAAAAAGTAACTGTGTAGTTTCATCCTGAAACCAAAACTAAAAACAAATTCATCTTTAGATTTTCTAAGATTAGGTGGGTTAGAGACTTATTTGCAGATAACCAAGTCCTAAAACACTTACCTCTAAATCATAAACAAAATGAGCTTTGACAAAGAGAAATAGGAAAACAGTATGACATAATTGCTCCTTATAGATACTTTCACTTAAAATTTTGAGTAATTATGAATAACTAGAAAACATCAGTCATTTTGTTTTGCAACCAAAGCTCAAAGTAACCACGTCCTACACTTTAACCAATCCCAGAAAAAGTTCTAATCTTAGCTTCTTGCCTTTGTATATTCAAAGATACACAATCTACATACTGCTTTAAAACTGAGTTCCTAGTTTATCTAGATGAAAAAGACCATTTAGATTTTCATTTTTTAAGGCAAAGACTACACCTCCCTAATAGGACAGCAGAAAGGAAGCCAGAAAGAAGGGTGAAACCTTAGCAATTAAGTGCATGTTTATAAAGTAATTAAAGGTTTGGGAAAGGCAGAGATTAATTAAATCCCTACATATTGGTAGCCAACCATTTGCGGGGGGCGGGTAGGTGGTAGGTAAAACTATATGAGAAAATAAAACATCATTTTATATTATAAAATCATCACTTTGTTAAGAGATATAGATTTAAACGATTTTAAGTCATAAAGTAATGATTAAAAAAAAAAGCAATTTTTTTAGATAGCCCTAATCAAAGAATATCATGAAGAACAACCTCCATGCTTTTTCACAATTAGTCCCTTGGTGTCACTGATAAGTGACAAAGTCCTGGGATAGAGGAATCAGACCTCTGACAAAGTCTGAGTTTTCAAACAGTCCACGACAATTTTAAGTTGTCCCCTCTTCCACGTTCAGACGTATTATAATCACCTAATCAATTTTCTCCTCTTCAAACTATACAATCTTCACCAAGAAAAAAATCTATCCTCCACAAGTGTCAGTTCCCAAAAGGAATATTTTCTGCCTAGAGTATTCTTGTTAGGAAGGATGCTAAAGAACCATTCAAAACAAACTTTTAATCATTAAAAGAGTCTGCTTTGGACTCTTTGGAACAGTGACCCTAGATCAACAGTTGATCAGCACAGTCAGGTTAAGTTCTAATTTACTTTGCATTTATTTATGTGAACAAGTTAGCACACTGTTTTAAGTTAGTTGATAAAACAGAGTCTAGAGCCTATCTAAAAAATTTACTCAAAGGCAAGGATTATTAAATTAGGAATATTGCTTACTTTATATTGCTTTTTTACTATTATTTACATAAACATTATTAACATTACGTGATATGCAAACATACTACAGAAATAGATATAATCCCCTGCTAAAGTTCCAACAATCTTCTTCAAAGTTGTAGGCAATAGAAGTGATCTGTCTCTGGCTTCTCTTTTTCTAGTTTTTTTTTTTTTTCCTTAACCTTCAACAAATCTAAGGCTGAACTTAAAATTCAGATCAAGTCCTGGGAGCTCAGCTGGTAAAGAATTCGCCTGCAATGCAGGAGACACTGTTTCGATTCCTGGTTCAGAAAATGCCCTGGAGAAGGGATAGGCTATCCACTCCAGTATTCCTGGGCTTCCCTGGTGGCTCAGCTGGTAAACAATCCACCTGCAATGCGGAAGACCTGGGTTTCATCCCTGGAGAGGCGAACGGCTACCCACTCCAGTATTCTGACCTGGAGAATTCCATGGACTGTATAGCCCATGAGGTCGCAAAGTCGGACAGACTGAGCAACTTTCACTCACTCACTCAACAAAAACAGGTGGCAAATAATCTCAAAGTGCTAAGAGCCTGGAGGTCCAGCAATTCATTTACTTGAAAAAGTCAAAAGCCCTAAGTTGTAAAAAGTTTTTCCTCCTTTTATTTCACAAATCAATTTCCTCTTCTTAATCCATACTACCACTACCCAACTACCTTAAATCAAAACCTCATCAACTATCACCAGAACTTTTCCAAGAGGTTTCTAGTTGGTCTCCCAGCCTTCATTCTAATTCCACTTCAATCCTATCTTCCAAGTTTCTAAAAATATCAACTCAAAATAAAAAATCAACTTTGCTATCCTTCTCCTTAGACTCCTTGCTGCCTACAGAATACAACCCAAATGCTTTAATGAAGTATTTAAGGCCTTTTGCTTCCCTGGTGGCTCAAATGGTAAAGAATCTGCCTGCAGTGCAGGAGATCCCGGTTTGATCCCTGGGACAGGAAGATCCCCTGGAGAAAGAAATGTCAACACACTCCAGTATTCTTGCCTGGAGAATCAATCCCATGGACAGAGAAGTCTGGAGGGCTGTGATCCATGGGGTCGCAGAGTCGGACACAAGTGAGTGACTAACACACACACTATCTCACCCCAATCTACTGCTCCTAGCATCATTATTCACTTCTCCTGCTTCAAACTTTCTTCTTGAGCAAATTATTAAAACTTATACTTTCCTACACTGACTGAAAGCCTTCTATGTCCATAACTGTGCATTCTGATTCTTTTATCTAGAAAAGCAGTGTATCTTCTTGTCCCTCACACCCACCAACTGCTCCTACTTTGGACTAGATAAATTTCACTTGCCATTTAAGATTCAACTTAATCATTTTCATCTGCACAAAGTATTCTCTCAAACCCTTCTATTCTCAGCTTCTTGTACATACTGATTACCACTGCACATTTCATTATAAATACATTTATGTTGCTTTTCTCTTACTGGGGAGTTGTTAAGGGGAGTAGTTTTTATTAATCTGTATAATCCCTAGAATCTAGCAGAGCACCCGGCACACAGAATCTCAGTTTTTCTTGACAAAATAAATCATTTTATGCTTCTCCTCCTAACTCTCTACCTTACTACAGGGGTATTCTCCCAGTTCAGAAAAGTTAAACAATAATACATAAAACAGATCTGGAAAAAAATCCAACAATATATGATTATAAATTATAATTAAAATACTAATTACATTACCAATATAATTTGTTGATAACTATATTAACATAAATCCTAAACTGTTAATATAATTATTAATTAATTTACAATAACGTATTCAACGGAAGTGACAAAAAGTCAGATGGAGTGAATAAACGCCAATAATAAATGCCAAAATAATGATAAATGCCAATAAATGGCATTTATATTTATCTATAATTAATAAATATTATAATAAATGCCAAAAGAGAGGTCTGCTACAAGAGTAGACAAAGGTTGAGCTATGGTTCTCCAGACAATGTTCCTTATTTACCCTTGTAGCATCAAAAACCTATCTGATGTTGAGATGATACAGAGAAAGTTGTGGGTACTGGCATTCAACTCTCAAGACCCAAAGGAGGGTCAAATGTAACATTTTATAGTACGGTAGTCCCTGCTTACCTATAGAGAATACATTCTGAGACCTAGCAGTTGCCTTAAACCATGGAAATATTGAATCCTATATACACTATGCTTTTTCCTTTACATGCTTACAAAGTTTAGTACATGCCTAAAGTTTAATTTAAAAATTAAGCACAGGGACCTTCCTGATGGCCCAGTGGCTAAAACTTCCTGCTCCCAGTGCCCGGGACTCAGGTTTGATTCCTGGTCAGGAAACTAGATCCTACATGCTGCAATTAAAGATCCCTCACGCCACAGCTAAGATCTGGCAGAGCCAAATAAATATTTTTTTTAAAAAAAATTAAGCACAGAATGAGATTAACAATAATAAAATAGAACAATTATAACAATATACCATAATAAGTTATGTGAATGCAGCCTCTGTTGCTCTCAAAATTATCTTGTACAGATTTAATGCTTTTTACATCTTAAGCACCTATGCTCTACGGCCATAACTTTTGCAGTTTGAGGTGCGACAGCAAAACTAGCACAGATTTTCTTCTTCCTTCTTCACAATTTCACAAATAGAAAATTCATTCTTGCCATAGATCTTAGCAACCTCAGCATACAATTTTTTTTTTCCTTATTGAGAATTTTTACCTTTACTTTTAAACAAAGCACTTTATAGCTTCTCTATGACATATCCAAATTGTCAGCATCACTACGCTTCTGCTTTGGGGGCATTATTAAGCAAAATCAGCATTACTCTAACACAGCACTATGATACCAACAACAGACAATCTGATAAACAAGACTAACAGGAGGGATATGCTAGACAAAGGGATGAGTCAGGCCAGGCAGGATGGAGCAATATGGCATAAGCTTTCACCATACTACTCAGAACAGCACACAATGTAAAACTCATGAATTATTTCAGGCATTTTTCATTTAATCCTTCTGACCTTGGTTAACCCACAGAAACTGAAATTGCAGATAAAGGGAAACTACTGTATACCACGCTTGCCTCTGTTAGAGAAAAGACATACAAAAGCAGAGAATTTTAGCTATTAATTTACTCAACCTATTGTGTTATTAACAATATGTCAAAAAATAATTTGAAGGTACTGCAATAAAAAATGAATATAAAAGAAAGCCAAAAACCATTGTTTAATAAAACAACTAAAAGACAGGCTGATCATCCAATCCTAAACTAACTAAATATAAAATTACCTAAATTTCTATTTATGAAAGGCTACTTAAAAACCCTTAAAACACTGTAGTTTATATTTTAGTCACTGAGTCGTGTCCAACTCTTTTGCAACAGTATGGAGAGTAGCCCACAAGGCTCCTCTGTCCATGGGATTCGTCAGGCAAGACACACTGGACTGGGTTGCCATTTCCTTCTGCAGGGATCTTCCCGACCCAGGGATTGAATCCATACCTCCTGCATGGCAAGCGGATTCTTCACTGCTGAGCCCTGACAAGCCCATAAAGGCTTTATATGCTATAGTTATAATGTAATTTTTAAAAGAAAATATCCCTGCTATTAAATAGATGAACTTTAGCAAAATTGTACAAACTAGAAACAAGCTTCTAAAACCTAATGTCATTTATAGTTATACAGAAATGGACATACAGATATAGACAGATATATCAATAGAGTAGAGCTACAGAGAGATACAGATCTTTATGATCTGTGGAATCAAAGCACATTTAAGTTTCTTTCACCCCAGAGCTCCCCATCCAGTTTGCTGAGGCTTAAACTTCTACGGGCTACACGGTCTTGTCCCTTTTACGTACAAAGCATTCATAGCTTAGTTTGTAGAGATCAAACTGCCATCTTCTAAGTTTTCAAAAATTCATCTCGGTGCAATAGTGAATTGCATTCAATGCCAAGATAAGCAAGTCAACATTCTTAGTGAATTAGTCTCAAGTTGTATCAGCTATTTTAAATAATTTTAAACCAAACAAAACATATTCTTTATTTAATTTATAACACAAATAAAATTAGATTCTTACACTGCCTTTACATGTGTTTTCCATATGAAATTTTAGGTTCTGAAATTTGTTAATAGTATCCTCTTTTTGGTCAATTTTATCCATCAACTCTTGAATTCTTTGATTCTGCATAATTATTTTCTTTGGGAAGGGAAAAAACAAAGTTTAGTCAATGTACTTTGGGGATAACTAGAATGCAAATATGATACAGTTTAGAACTGCTTCAAATTTTAAGATTAAGCAAAAAAAACAAAACAAAACAACAGCAATACACTATGCATAGCATGACTTTATTTTAAAAAATTAACATGCCTAAATATAAAATGAAAGAGAAGCAATACATCATAATGGATAAGAGGAATCAGGAGTCACATGATCTGGGTTTGATTCCAAGCTTCTCTACTTTCTAGTTGTGAACCTCAAGCAAGTTATTTAATGCCTACGTAAAAAAATAACAGTATCTGCATCATAAGGTTGTTGTGAGACTTAGACAACTAAAGAACTTAAAAGAGTTCATAGAAAATGTTCTATAAAAAATACATATATGTGTGTATGTATGTGTATATATACATAAAATAATCTCTAAGAGCTACCAAGCAAGTTGGTTTGGATTTGTTTTCAATGTAAGAGAGACATTACGGGGGACTACTGTACCTTCTATTTTACATAGTTTAATATAACAGTATGTTTACAACTAGCAGCTATTTTTATAAATAGGAAAAAAATAAAAGGAAAGGAGAATAGGAACTGTCTAAACAACAGCTAAAATGTCTTGTATTGAGTACATTATTTTGGTTATCTTTTTAAGTACTGGGTATTAGATGCCAAGATTTCCAATTATTTAGATCTGATCATATGTTAAAATATTCAGCTCTTTAGAAGAACAAATGTAAGTTAAGAGAAGGTCAGGAAAAATATTAAGTTTAGAGTTTTAAATTCACTTCACCTCTATGTATCCCTGCAATTTCATACTTAGATCTCACAATGTCAAATCCATCTACAACCACTTAGAGTAATTATCTGATCTGAAGGTATAAAGTGCAAGAGATTTTCAGATTCTGATGCTGCACACTGATCAGGCCATATCCTAAATTTTAAAACAGTAACTTCAGACAAGATAAATACTATTTAAATAATCTATTCAATACAATGTACCTGGTAAAAGAGTGACATAGAGATGATTCTCTGGCAGCACATACAGATCTAAGATGCCTTCTAAAGGAAGAAAGCAAGACACAGAACTACAATCCTATTTGTATAAAATTTTTAAAAGATGTATGTTACACACATACACACACATATATACACATATACAAATAAAACCTTTTCTGGAAAGACCAAGAAACTTTCCAGAGACCATATATGGAAAGAGATATGAGAGTGAAGTCACTTATATACTCATTAATTATCCATACTGTCAATTTTACTTATTAATTTCCTTATTAAGATAAAATAAAGCTTAAACGCATTACCTTATTAGATTTCTCAAGCTCTTGAACCAATGAATTTAAATTAATTTCTGATTCTGAAAAAGTAAGAATATTAAAAATAAATATCTAAGCACCTAAAAAAATATATCACTAAATAAACATGAAACATAAGCTGCTACAGCAGACACTTCATTGTTATACTCAGGAAAAAGAATTTTCACAGCCCTAAAAGTACACTAACAGCTACAAATTCTACCACCAGAGAGTACTGTTTCTGAAAAAGCTACTTTCAAAACCCAGGGCAAAAATGAATGCCATCTGCTCAATAGTAGGAAATTTCTGGAATAATGTCAGAAGAGAAGTAGCTTATACCTTTCTGATCCACTTCATAATGAGGCATCACTTATCTGCTATTTTCCACCCATCTTGTTCACACAGAAAAGGGCAGCGTATTTCATCTAATACTTGAAACTCAGGTGTGACAAGTCCTCCCAGTCCCCCACCACCACACACACACACACACACACACACACATATAAATGAACAAACTTCACAGCTTTACAATTTCCTATGAGATTTCTTAATTTGCTAATAAAGCTATACTTAGGTTTTGGGTTTTCCTGAAAGTCTATTTTCTAGTAATATTAGTCTAAAAGTAAAGAAAAGGAAAAATATATTTTTACTAGTAAATTACTGTAAACTCATACAAATGGTAAAATATTAAATGTTACCTCCATCATTTTCTGACCAGTTTGTAAATAAGCTGCATAAATCTCATACTTACCAACTGTCTTTTTAAGAATTTGTAACATCTACATAGGGATATAATACAACCACTTACCACTTTCTCTCTTTTTTAACTCTTCTTGGGTTTTGATTAATTCTTCTTTGGTTTTAGCTAATTCAGCTTTAACTTGATTAAACTTTATTTCTAAACAAGCAATAGCTTCCTGGGGGTCAGCAAGAGATGCAATATATAAGTGAGCAATTTCAGCCTGTTTCTTAATACCAGTGACATCATCTTGAAGAGAATCAATAATATCTTCAATTCCTACATAATTATGTCCTTCCTAAAAATAGCAAAAACCACATGCCTAATGTTAACAGTGGCTTTCACTACTTCAGTGTGGTACCATCTAGCATGTTTTAAAAACAAATAGCAAAACAAATGCACAACTTACAATTTTTTAAACATATTATTTATGTTTTTCTATTAGGTGACTATAGACATGTTTATGTTTTCTTATATAGAAGTAGCTCCAAATATGAAAAAGATGTGTTCCATTAGTCATCTTCTATTTTATGGAACATGAGACTTTATTTCTCCGTAAGAACAATGTCATAAACTGTACGTTGTTTATGTACAGTTTACAGAACAATTATAATTACCTAGTTCAGGTATACTCTTAGTCATATGAGTCTTTAAAATATTTTTTGGGCAAGCTGAAGAAACAAATCCTCATTTTCACAATTCAGACTGAATCCCAAACTATGTCAGGGACACAGAATGATGGTTTGAGGGCAAGAGCCTAGACATTATCATCGTGGACCGCTGAACTGAGTAATTAAAAAACAAAGCAAAACAAAAACAACCAACCATTCCAAAAAGATGTGATTAATTTCAGCTTCCGTAGAAGCAGCAGAAAAGAAAAATGTTTCCTAAACAGTAGAGAACGGTTATTCAGCCAAGCAAGAATGATTTTTCTATATATATTTTTGTTTTAATCAGAATAGAATTAAATGATCCCACAAGTCTGTCAGCCACATAAAATTCTTGAGTTTAAAACAAATCTGAGTGGGTATCCCATAATCAGACAAAAAGCAATCTACCTACAAACACCACAATGACTCAAGCAACACCAAACTGAGATATAAACGTAAAAGCTACTTTTTCCTAAGTTCAATAGCTATACTTAAACTATTTGTGTTTATATTCCTAACAAAGCACACTTACTTAAAGTTACATATTAAGTTTTTTTAAAAATCTGAAGTATATTAAATTATCACTGATGTTATATACTAAATCCTGGTACCTATACTTCATGTATTTAATATTTCAGTTAACATACTTCAGTTTCATCTTTTATGGCATGATCTTCATTCTTTGGTTCCTCCTGAGCATCACATTTACCAATCAAATCCTTGAAAATAGCCAAACGACATTCAGCATTTTCTTCTAAAATTTCTCGTTCCTGAAGGAGAGTTTCCCTTTATAACAGAAATAAATCCCATTAAGAAACAGAAAAACCACTACTTTACATTTTTATTTTAAATTTCTAAGGTTAAGCACATTATAAATTAAAGTAAAAGTGTGAAAATGTTAGTTGCTGAGTCATGTCCAACTCTCTGAGACCCCACTGACTAGCCCACCAGGCTCATCTGTTCATGGGACTTTCCAGGCAAGAATACTGAAGTGGGTTGACATTTCCTTCTCCAGGGGATCGTTCTGACCCAGGAATAGACCCCAGGTCTCTTGCATTGAAGGCAGATTCTTTACCATCTGAGCTCAGAAAGTAAATAAAAAGACTTATAAATTAAAAGTCAATTTAAATGCTCACTCATATATAATTCACAGTCACCATGGGGATTAGTAATAGCTATTTTCAAGCTTGCATAAAGATTAGAGTTTAGAAGTCACCTAATATAAAAAAGCAAAAATAAATTTTTTTCACAAGTAAATAAAATTTTCAATTTTTATTAGACATGAACAAAAAAACTTACTTAAAGTCAGCTTCTCGTTGGGCCAAATACTGAGTAAACTCCTGTGTAACTTCGTCACGAATTTTAAATTCCAATGTTAACTTTTCCTTTCTTTCATTTATTAGTTTTTTTTTCAAATCTTCTATTAAATCCAGAAGTTTCTAAAATATAAATATTAAAATTCTAATTAAAAAGCAAATAAATTCCAAGAGAAAGATATTCCATGTGTTTAAAAATAAAACTTTTCATTTCATTACTATGTTTCTTTTTACCAAAGATAGTATTTTCACTAAAAACTATGTATATGCAGAGATTGATTAATGTGAAAAATCAAGTTCGTCTCACCACATTTTAGAAACACAGTTCAAATGTCTGTCTGGTTACACAAAGAATGAAGAGGAAAGAAAATTTGAGCATCTATTATCTACTAGGAACTACTTTGGGGAGTTCATATTTTATTTCATTTAATCTACACAACCCTTTTTATACTTAGTAGGAGCACTCAAATTTCCTAGGTAGGGAAAGTAAGGACCAAGTCTGTGGTAAATGCTTAAGTCTGAGTTTAAAGTTAGTCTGTCAAAATATAAAGCTGACATGTTACACAGAGCAGTTACTGTGAATCCCCAGTTAAAGGGAGATATTACATATTTTATTGGGTTTCTATAACTGTCCAAATGTAAGCAACAACTCTGTCTTTGAAAGCACACACATAATTAATCATTTAACATGGACAATAAACAATAAAACAATTAAAATTTGACATTATAGCCAGTATAGGTATGTAAATTATAGCAGTCAAGAAAACAGCCTGATAGCCTTTTTTTAAGGTTTCTGATTAAAGTTTCTCAATAAGAAACTAATAAACTCTCTCAAAGCTACAGATCTTTCACTTTCTCAACTTTATATTTGAAAATATTTTACAGATATCTTGACTTTGAAATTCTAAGAACTTCTACTGAGGAAATAATTTTATATTTTGGCTATAAAATAGACACTGTGTTTTTTGCAACAATGAGTGGTTATATGTAAACAAAAAAGAAAAAGTAAAATGCAACTTGAAAGTCAAACTTAAGAAATGGGTTCAACTATAGCACCATCATACAGTGAAACTACTGTAATGAATTATGATGACATATTTACAATTCATAATTTCCACAATTTATTTTTAAATGAAGAAAATCAGTTAACAATATTGTAACAAACAGTAAAAATCTATTAACACGATAAGTAGATTTAGAGACATTTATATTTATTTCCCTTTTTCTTTTTCTAGACTCTGTCATGATTATATAATATTTTTATAATTTTAAATAACCACATTCTTTTCCCACTGTTCAAAACAATAAATATTTAATAGTAACTCACAGTAACTATTGAAGAAGAGGGGCTTCCCTAATGGCTCAGATGGTACAGAACCCATCTGCAATGGAGGGGACCCAGGTTCAGTCCCTGGGTGGGAAAGATCCTCTGCAGAAGGGAATGGCAAGCCACTCCAGAATTTCTGCCTGGGAAATCCCATGGACAGAGGAGCCTGGCAGGCACAGTCCACGGGGTCACAGAGAGTCAGACACAACTTACTAACACTTTCACTTTTCACATGGAAGAAGAAATGTGGGAGACTCAGAGAAATCTGTATGAAAACCTTGGGAAATTGGTTTCTTTCAGTAATTCTCAACAACTAGTTTTCTACCACTGTTAGTATATGATAAAGTATTGAGTGAAAAAAATTCTGGTTGGTTATTCAAGTTAAATGAATTTTAAGCATAGATATGTTACTATCAATATATTTCATAATGATCTTTAATAATTTCATAATGATCTTTAATACTGACAACCCTCTAATTAATAAAATGCTAACAATGTGAAGCATGAGAAGCCTAATCATTTTAATTTTGAGAAGTATTACAAAAAACTTGGATGAAATTTTAATTTTGAAGTACCTAGTAAATATTATAAGATATGCATTTACACTACATAATCCTACATAAATGACATTATTTTTCCTTAATAAATTCATAAATGACTAACTTAATAAGTTTAACAAACATTACATTGATATATAAACTTCAGTTTTGAGATCAAAAAAAAATTAAAGGACGACTATTAACAACTTAGCCTAGTTTTTCACTGAGGGAAGTACAACATTACAGAGATCCAGGGTAAAGCATGTTCAATCACATGGTGACCAGATAAACTAGGACTAATGGCATCTGAAGCTTTCATCTTCATTCCTAAGCAACACAGGCACAACAATGGCTTTCAGGGACACTGGAATAAACTATTAAGATGAGAGTATTTAACTCAATACATCACTGATCTATTTAAACGTCTATAGTCCAAAAGAGTACTATGATGTCAGATGTGTCAACACCACTCAAGTCAGTTAATGAGGGGAACCAGTAATGTGGACATGATCTATATTTCAGAACTGTGTGCATGCGTGCTCACTCACTCAGTCGTGTCCGCCTCTTTACAACCCCATGGACTGTAGCTCGAGAGGTTCCTCTGTCCATGGGATTCTCCAGGCAAGAATATGAGAGCAAGTTGCCATTTCCTTCCCCAGGAGATCTTTCTGACCTAGGAATCAAACCTGCATCTCCTGCCCTGGCAGGCGAATTCTTTACCACTGAGCCACCTGGGAAGCTGTATTTCAGGATTAATGAAACTTAAATATATGTATGAATTTTATTTGGACAGAAATTATAAGAAACACCATTAAATCTTATTTGTTTCTATAAATATAAGATGATCAAGTGATTTTTTAAAATAGAATAATCGGTACTAGGCACACATTTTGCACTCTTGTACTTAAGACTGCAAGGTAAAATTTTGGAGGAGTATGCTAAAATCACAGGGTGAAACGATACTGGGGAACAATGAAAAGAGACCTGAAACACAACACCGAGTTAACTAAAACTTGGCTTCACCAAAAATGGAGAAATTAGACACTGTCTGCCTCCTAATGTGATTCAATGGGAAATTCAGAACTTCATATATATAACAAGCTTGCCTAAAGTGTTAAACCTGGATCATCTTATGATAATTATCTTATGATAATAAGATGATCCAGACTGGAGGTTTTTTACAAGACAATTAACCACAAATTTTCAAAAATATCTATGCTAGATTAGAGATTAACTAAAGAAACGTGATAATCAAAAGCAATGTATTGAATTGTAGATCAAAAACAAAGTGGCTATGAAAGGAAATACTTGGACCACTAGAGAAATCTCGATATGGACAATACAACACTATGTTACTGTATTAATGTGAAAGTGCTTAGGTATGAAAATGGCCTTTTGATTGTGAGGAACACACCCATGTTCTTGGGAAACATGCTGAAGTAGTTAGTTGTAAGGTGTCATTATGTCTGCATCTTGTTTTCAAATGATACAGGCAAAAAAGATGTGTATTCACACTCACAGAAAGAGAATATAAAAATGGTAAAATTTTAACAACTAGCAAATCCAGATGAAATGCAAATGAGTATTCATTATATTTGGAGAAGGCAATGGCACCCTACTCCAGTACTCTTGCCTGGAAAATCCCATGGACGCAGGAGCCTGGTAGGCTGCAGTCCATGGGGTCGCTAAGAGTCAAACATGACTGAGCGACTTCACTTTCACTTTTCACTTTCATGTATTGGAGAAGGAAATGGCAACTTTCAAAACATGTAATGAAAGATAAACTTAGTGTATTGTTGGAAAAAATGGGAGAAAGAGCCTTAAGAATTACTAACCATAACTTCAGAATAATAAATAAGCCAATTTTAGAAGTATGAGTTAATACATACTCTCTTCCCCGCATGGCTACTAAAAGCCTTATCATCCTCTAATGTATCATGTAGATCTTCATCAATAAATTCAGTTTCCACATTCTGCTTTTCTTCAGCTTTTTCTAGATCCTCAACCAAATCTTCATCTTCCACCACATCTTCCAGGCTACTTTCCCATGAAATTGTGGATCTTTTTTCATTTAGTATTTTATTATCTGAATTATTAATATCTAATGATTCATCTTGAGAAGATTTGACAGGTCCAAATGATTTCTCTTGAGAGCAATTTAAAATATCTGGAACATAAACCTGGTAAAATATTGAATGTAACTTTTAAAACAAAGGCAAAAACTGTCAACAAAGAAAAAACAATTATAAATTTAAGTCAAATGACAACTTGAGAATTAAAAAGAAAAATCTATCCAAATATAGAAGGAATTAGCATACTCAAATACATATTTGATAAGAAAAAAGCTAATTACACATGTATACTACATATAAATCTACTTTCCTGGGTTAAGGTCTTAGTACTATTTCCAGCAGGTGGTTTCCTGATTAGCCACTATATAAGCCAGACGGACAGCAGAGCATATAGTTCGCTGCGTACTTGCAATTTGTAATGGGTAAGTTATTTATTACTGAGGTCATTTTCTCTTAAGCAGGGGTAACTTTCAATTTTTTTCCTATGCCTACTACTCAAATATTACATTTTTAATTTTCAATTATTTTCTAGATTTACAGCTGTAAGTGCAAAATGTATTATCTACTCTAAGAAAAAAAATCATTACTACTCTAATAATACAAAGCTTAACAAATTCTGAAATTTAGCTATATTTACTTTTTGTGCAATGGCTGAGAACTTCAACACATTGAGTGTCTCATCATAGGTAAAAGAACATTGGCTAATGTTGACAATCATACATATCTTCCCTTTACCATTAAAAAAACTTTGAAAATAGTGGGTCAATTTACTTTCCCGGAAAGGCACATGCTGTTGAAACCTATGGAAAAAATTTTCAAAAAATTAAAAGTTAAAACAAGTCTTGTGAAGTCAGGATACTGATAAATTTTACAAAGAGATAACATAACAACCATGGACTTAAATTCTAGGTTAGTGATTAGTTTCATTTGTACTAGTCATTTTCTGTTTATTCATGTTGTTTTCTTTAAACACTGCTACTATTATTATTAATACTGACAATAATAACCAACTAGGCAAAATGTAAAGGAAGTCACAATGAAGTGGGTTGTGTTCTCTAGTGTATAGCAATTATGCAATATATAAACCTTAACTAGAAAATGGTAAAGGCTGGATTTATCATTTACTTAGCCTAAAATGCTAGTTAATACAGAAATCTACCACATCTAGAAAAACACAGTGCATTAATAAGAATAATATGGTTTCAAAGTCTGTTAATAAACCAGCATTAGAAGCTTATTATCTAAGTTGTCTGTTGATACATATTTGCTATAGAAAATACTGTGTTTACCTGAGTCACTGGCATTGACTGATAATGCTTTTCATTTCTATCATTCCTAGTCATTATGTAAGAAGCAAGTTAAAAAGAAAAGAACTTTCTAAAACTAGCAAAGCTGAAAGTGTAAATATTATTAATATAATCCTTGATATGCTGATAACATGTTCAGCAACTCTTACTTTGACTTTTCGCTATTCTTCAAAACACTGATACACTTTCCCAGAGTCAATAAAGAAGTGTTGATATTCCCAGTCTCTCTTAACCTTTCACCTTCATTCTGTGTCCTCATGCTTCGTTCTGAGCCAGCAAGATCACATAAAGACAATCTAAATTAACCAAAGGAAAAAAACTTTAAAAAATTCTTCAAAACAAAAAAATTCAAAATAATAACAATTTAAACAATGCTCAACTTACTCACTGACTCGTATTACATGTGGTATTTCTGAATCTTCAATCTGTAATATTCTAATGGTAAATATGCTGTGACTAAAAGAAATAAACAAAGATTACATATTATCATTCCTTCTTTATTTCTGCATTCTAATAGGAGAGGCAAGCATCTAAATCAATATCTATTTTCACCCTAATACTGGCCATCATCACAGTACTACATTCTCCAACTAGCCGTCAGGTATCTCAGTTTAGTGCTCCACTGCCACCTACACAACACTCAACTACTAAAACCAAAGAGCTTATCTTTCTTTCACTTAGCCCCAGACCCTTCAAATTTACTCTTCTCAACATTCCAACTTCTATGAATGAAGTAATTCATAATAAAGTCTCAATTTGCTTACAAAGGTATTGCTTTTAGGTATAATGTACAGCTAAATCACTTGAATCAAGCCAAGTATACATTTGGCTTAGATGCCTACTAAATATTGGCTTATCTGGATTACATGTTGTCCTTAAGCCATACATGGGAGACGGGGCTCTTTCCCCTTTAAGAGAAAATCTGTTTTAAGTATCTCACTGTTTAAACTTAACATCCTTTTGTTTCTCATTCTCCAATCCCTTTCATTAAAACAAAATCCTTCCTTAGCCCTTTGAAATACTGGCCTAACTCAGTATTTATACAGTGTCTATGTTCATGGAGTAAGCAGAAAAAACCCAGAGAAATGTCCTATATTACAGGCAATTAAAACATTGAGTTTAGATATTCACGTATAGAGAGAATAAAAATACTTCACTTTGAGTGCAAATTAGTAAATTGTATGTTAGAACATGAAATTAGTCCTGATAATCTTATCAGACAACCTACTGTCTGATTTAATCTTAAATTAGTTGTATTTAAATAAGCACAGCTACTAGGGCTTCCCTATAAGCTCAGTTGGTAAAGAATCTGCGTGCAATGCAGAAGACCCAGGTTCAATCCATGGGTCGGGGAGATCCCTGGAGAAGGAAATGGCAATCCACTCCAGTATTCTTGCTTGTAGCATTCCACGGACAGAGGAGCCTGGCGGGCTACAGTCCATGGGATCGCAGAGTCCGACGGGGCTATGTGACTTTCACTTTCACTTTCAAATGAGCACAGAACACCTGGGTGCCTCAGGTCAGGCTTATACCACAAGATTTACTCCTTACCTTCTACTAGAAGCATTGTTCAGTTTTGTGAAAGCAACACTCTGGTGCTTTGTTCCTAGCTTTAAAAGTCTATACGCTTCTTTGGCATCAGATACTTGAATCCACTGTAGATCTTTAAAAAATAAAGAGGCACATATCAATTTACAAATGTACAGCATTTGCTATATAATGTAATCTCTTTGAAGATTTGTAATCTCTTTCCTAAAGACATATAATGAAATCTTTCTTTTAATAACACGTCCTAGGTATAGCCAACTCAGCTATCTCATATTCCACTAGAAAATAAATACACAAGACGAGGATATTATAATGATTTTCTAGCATAAACACAAAAAGTAAATGTTCTTCAACAGTTTGCCAAAGGGAAAATTAAAAATAGGTTAAGATTCCTCAGAATTAGACATCGGAAAAAAAAAAAAAAAGACAAAGTACATTACAGAGTAAACCTAGATAATTAACTAGCTATGAGATTTTAGATAGATTGCAATTCATTTGTGAGTCATGAAATCAAATTTCTTGAGCCATAACTAGCATTTTGTAAAAATGAAGTAGAATGTACAAAACACCCAAGTGTACTCCTTGCAGTGAGGGTAAATATAATTAATGATCATTTTCAATTGTAAATATGCATACACACACACACATGCGTGCAGGTGGAGAATCATGATGTCATTAATAAGTATTTCCTGCTGTAGGGTAGTGATTTTTAAAAGGCTGGAAAAATACCACTGTGGTATACCTAGTAACTCCAAGGTCTGAATACTGTTACAGAGCAGCAGAATAATGTGAATATACACACACAGCTTTTCCTATTCCCTAAAATCCAATCAATAATACTCCAGAAACAAATTACTAAACCCTCTTACCTTCAGGTTTAATGAACATTCCAAAACATATTTTCAAAGCACAAACTACTCTTACTATCTTGCTATTAATAAATAGTATAAAAACTTTCAATTTCCAGTCTGCTTTCTTATAACAAAGCCTAGAAAGAAACTTCAGAGCAAAAAAGGAAACAATACTCATCAGTATACCTTTTATGAAAGAATAGCCCTTTACATCTTGGGAAAGGCGCAGTGTCTTTCTCTTTTGGAACTTAGATGATACAGGAACAAACAAATCGTAAATACATTCGTTGTAAATCTCAAAGAAAGATACCCACACAGAAAATTTTCTATTAATATCTATGTTCAAGTTTGAGTGTTCACAATCTTTCATGGATTCTTCAAACTCTGGGATACTCAAAGAGTTTGTTAGACTTCCTACAGAAAATAAAAAAAAAAGATAATCACAAAATTAAATAAGATAATAGGCTATTATCTCATTATCTTTTAAGATTCCCCAGCTTGAGAAACTTAAGTATACAAATCTTCTAATTAGCAGTGTCCAAATTAGCAGTGTCCAAAGCAGATAAAAATATTCGTGTTAACCAAAATTTGGCTTTTTTGTTTTGCATATATGTTAACAAACCAAAATGAAATTAAACGTAAAGGACAGAGAAAAAAATAGTGCCACTCTTGAATTCAACATAAAAGTTAACAATCAGTAAAAGTTAACAATCAGTAACAATCAGTTATTAAATCCAAATAAACCCTTATAGTGACTGGCATTTCATATAGTTATGTACCATTTTTGAAGTATTATTGACTGTGTCATTAAAGAAATTAAATCACCAGAAGTGATTCAAAAATTAAAAGTCTTTTAAATAATCAACATCTTAAAAGTATATGAGAAAGGAAACCTTACCATAAAGAGCACCATAACTGTCATTATGCATAACAACCTGAAAAAGATTTCTTAAGTTAAAAAATGTTTTTTGTTAAGATTAAATAACCAGTAAATTCATTACCTATCCAAATAAGTCACCAGCTTTACATCTACTCAATTCAACAACCTAATAAGAAATTTGGGGAAACTACAGAAAATATTCAAAGGAATACCGTCATATATGATCCCTGCCACTCAGAGGCAATTACTATTAATATGTCAATATATTCCTTTCTATTCTTTTCCCTACACTGATTGCATTGTAAGCTTTCTCTCTATAAAATTAAAAATTATTAACAAACATTTGTGGCTGTATAACTGACTAGATGTGATGTGAAATGACTTAATTAAATACTATTAAGATACACACCTTAGTATATTTTTTCTTTCTGTAATTGAATTGTTCCCTTAGGCTATATACCTTAATCTGAATTGATAGATGAAAAGATAATGAACTTTTTTTTAGGTTCTCACTCATAATATAGTACTGCTAAATTGCTTTGGAGAAATACAGTTTACAATCAATCTATGGAAGTGAAAGTGTGTATCTCATGTCATATACCTGAAACATATAATACTGTACAGCAACCTCAATAAAAACAGATTTTTAAAAAAGAAAATATGATCTCAAGTTTTTAATATTTTAATAATTTCACAGGCAAAATAATATTTTAACTAGATAACCTGTTGGAGAATTTTTTTTCAATATTAATGACTTGAATTTCCTCTATGAATTATCTATACAAATATCCACCAATCTCTACAAATCTTGTTAAAATATTATTTTACTTTCAGAGAGCATAATCATGGACTCTGAACTTTACTCTCTACTGAGCAACACTACTTTGAAACCTTGATTTCTAAATTATTTAAAAACAAATCCCCATCAGTGTTTTCAATATATCCAAAAAGATTGTTACTAGTTTTTAACAATTTTAGAATAAACATGCAAAAACATAACACAAAATCCAAAAGGCACAGAAGGAAAAAATAGACAAGTATAACTTTATTAAAACATGTTTTAATAAAAAATTATTTAAAAAAAAGGAAAAAACAAACCAATGAGACACGTGAACTAATGTAGTAACAGATTTATGATATGTTAAATGAAAGAGCAAGTTATAGAATGTCTATAAAATCTCATTTTTGTTCAAATAAAAGACCATTATCCCACATATAAAAAAAAGGAATAAAGATATATGCAACTGTTTTTATATGACTATATTTACGTGTGTATATGAACTTCTCCAAGCCAGGCTTCAGCAATATGTGAACCATGAACTTCCTGATGTTCAAGCTGGTTTTAGATAAGGCAGAGGAACCAGAGACCAAATTGCTAACATCGGCTGGATCACGGAAAAAGCAAGAGAGTTCCAGAAAAACATCTACTTCTGCTTTATTGACTATGCCAAAGCCTTTGACTGTGTGGATCACAAGAAACTGTGGAAAATTCTGAAAGAGATGGGAATACCAGACCACCTGATCTGCCTCTTGAGAAATTTGTATGCAGGTTAGGAAGCAACAGTTAGAACTGGACATGGAACAACAGACTGGTTCCAAATAGGAAAGGGAGTTTGTCAAGGCTGTATATTGTCACCCTGCTTACTTAACTTATATGCAGAGTACATCATGAGAAACACTAGACTGGAAGAAACACAAACTGGAATCAAGATTGCCGGGAGAAATATCAATAACCTCAGATATGCAGATGACACCACCCTTATGGCAGAAAGTCAAGAGGAACTCAAAAGCCTCTTGATGAAAGTGAAAGTGGAGAGTGAAAAAGTTGGCTTAAAGCTCAACATTCAGAAAATGAAGATGATGGCATCCGGTCCCACCACTTCATGGGAAATAGATGGGGAAACAGTGGAAACAGTGTCAGACTTTATTTTTCTGGGCTCCAAAATCACTACAGATGGTGACTACAGCCATGAAATTAAAAGACGCTTACTCCTTGGAAGCAAAGTTATGACCAACCTAGACAGCATGTTCAGAAGCAGAGACATTACTTTGCCAACAAAGGTTCGTCTAGTCAAGGCTATGATTTTTCCTGTGGTCATGTATGAATGTGAGAGTTGGACTGTGAAGAAGGCTGCATGCCGAAGAATTGATGCTTTTGAACTGTGGTGTTGGAGAAGACTCTTGAGAGCCCCTTGGACTGCAAGGAGATCCAACCAGTCCATTCTGAAGGAGATCAGCCCTGGGATTTCTTTGGAAGGAATGATGCTAAAGCTGAAACTCCAGTACTTTGGCCACCTCATGCGAAGAGTTGACTCATTGGAAAAGACTCTGATGCTGGGAGGGATTGGGGGCAGGAGGAAAAGGGGACGACAGAGGATGAGATGGCTGGATGGCATCACTGAGTCGATGGATGTGAGTTTGAGTGAATTCCAGGAGTTGGTGATGAACAGGGAGGCCTGGCGTGCTGCGATTCATGGGGTCGCAAAGAGTCGGACACAACTGAGCGACTGATCTGATATGATGAACTTCCAGGTGGCTCAGTGGTAAAGAACCCGCCTGCCAAGGTGGAGACGCAGGTTCAATCCCTGGGTCCAGAATATGCTCTGGAGAAGGAAATGGCAACCCACTCCAGTATTCTTGTCTGGGAAATCCCATGGACAGAGGAGCCTGGGGGGCTACAATCCATGGGGTCACAAAGAATCGGACATGACTCACAGACTACACAATGTATAGACGTACACAGAAACCTCAGTAGACTTTATTATTTTTGGTATACCGAGAAAAAGACCAAAAAGGATATGCTCATATCTGTTAATATTAGTTTTTCTCTTCAGAAATGAAATTATAGAAAATTATTTTTTTATTTTTCATATCCTCTTGTTTAGATTTTGTATATACACATTACTTTTACAAATAGAAAAAGGATTTTAAAAAATCAGTATATAGAAAGTTGCTGTTTCTACAACCTAAAATGATTAAAGAACATTTACATTTGTTTTGTTTAAACATTTCAGCTGTTTGTACAATACAAAATGAAGAAATGTCTTCAAAAAAGCTTTTAATCACAAAGAAAAGACAACAACTACAACAAGCTATTTCAATACAGGCTGAAAACAAACTGAAGAGCTAATAAAAGGTCACAATTATGTGTATTTTATCTGCTTAAATACTCCCATACCTCTTTAATTTGCCGAAGTAATGCACTTTTGCTAGCGACTTCTTCTTTCTCTTGGTCTGGTGATAACCGTAAGTATTCTCTGGACCTATGTGGTTTAAGGTTCATCTTTGTATACAGTCTTTCCTGAAGACTATCAAATAATACATTCAAAGTTCGAGGAAGAATGCCAGTATTTTCTTCTGTGCCTATGACAAGAATTTGTGTTTTACAGTCTCTCAAAGTACTAAGGAAGAGTAAAGAAACATTGTTGAGCTACCAAGACTCCTTTTATACCACCAATAGGCAAGAGTAAAAAGCTAAGACAAAAAGTGAGGAAAGTTGCAGATTACTCAGTGTTCCATCACTTTGGTTTTCATTGTATAACTGACATTTATCAGCTATTAGTCTGATGTAAAACTTGAAATTTTACATTCAGATCCGATTTTAAAACTGGCTATCATTCATTATCACAAAGTATAAAAGTAAAATAAAATATAAAGTGTTTCCCTGGTTTTCTTTGCTTAATTCCTTATGTTACATCAGTCCTTTTCCCAAGTTTTCATCATCATTTAATTCTCTATCATATGGGTAAAGCAGTTTTACAAATTAAGTCAATCTGATTTAAAAGCCATGGGCAATACACATTCAATATGCTATTACTATTAAAAACAGAGTAAATTTGCAAGGTAATGGAAACATAACTATAAGTATTATGAAAATGAGCAAATATTAGGGCTTCCTTTTTTCTTTCTACCAAAAATAAAACCATTTACCTTGAAACGTGTAAGTTTTTCCAGAATTGGTTAGCCCGTAAGTAAAAATCAGCCGACTCTGTCCTTTCAAGAGGTCTTTAACTGGCTGCAGAATGCAACCCTGGAAGAATTCCTTCTGTGTAGTTTCTGGGCCAAAAACCTAAACAAGCATTTTTTAAAACAAGTAGTTTTAGAAAATTCAAGTTAATTAATAGTCATGAGTTCTACCCTTTAATATTTTTAATATTTAAAAGATCTGTCTTACAAGACTCATTCTTAGAGTTGACATATCCCCAATCCCAACAGATACAATTCCTAGTTTAACTACTGCCAAAAGTTTTCATGATAGAAATCTGATCCAGCCAATAACCTTTCATCTAAACTGTTAAAAGAACATTTCCACCAACCACAAAGAGACTGTAAGATTTTTACAATGATTTATTCACTTCCAATTATATGTTTATACACCTAAAAGTTGAGCCCTACCATTGAGAAAAAAATACCAGAATCTAAGATCTAAGTTTCATAAGCACAAGGTGTGTAGAGTTCATTATATACAATTAGGTAGCAATTCTGGAGAAGGCAATGGCACCCCACTCCAGTACTCTTGCCTGGAAAATCCCATGGACGGTGGGCTGCTGTCTATGGAGTCGCACAGGTGTGTAGAGTTCATTATATACAATTAGGTAGCAATTTTGGAGAAGGCAATGGCACCCCACTCCAGTACTCTTGCCTGGAAAATCCCATGGACGGTGGGCTGCTGTCTATGGAGTCGCACAGAGTCGGACACGACTGAGCAACTTCACTTTCACTTTTCACTTTCATGCATTGGAGAGGGAAATGGCAACTCACTCCACTGTATCTGCCTGGAGAATCCCAGGGATGGGGGAGCCTGGTGGGCTGCCGTCTATGGGGTCACACAGAGTCGGACACGACCGAAGTGACTTAGCAGCTGCAGCAGCAGCAATTTAGCTCAAGCCAAGTCTTTTTATCTTAAAAGAAAAATTTTCAGTTTCATATGGGTACCTACCTTGGAAAAACTGAATTTTTGTGCCATCTGCCCAGAGCTTTTCTCACTTAAACGACCAAGGGTAGTATACTGAGGATCCTTCAGGACAACAGTCTGTGAATCCAGAATATACACACAGCCCTAGAACACAAATAATTAAAAACCCACAACAAGTACATTAAAATGATGATATTGTGCTCACTTAATGGAAATAAACTATAAAATTAAATTCAGCACCAACCTCAGACTCATGTTCTTTTTCTGGCTGTGTGAATGGTCTTACTCGAAGACAAACTTGGAGATAATCTTTAGATTCAGAACTGTTTGCCTTAAAAAGGAGAAAATATTTTAAAGATACAAAATGTAGAGTTTCAGAGATCACCTTTCTTTAAAGTGGCTGATTGTTATAGAATAATCTGAGATTATACAAAACCTCTAAGCAAACAGTGACTCTTCTGTTTTCATCCATTTTATATTTGTTTAAAGAAAAACAAATCTGTTTTAAAAAAAAACAAAAATGCCAGAGAAGACTCAATTTTCCCTGCCTTCTATATTTATATTTAAAGTTTACAATATGCTTCTTTGGCATAAAACTGTAACTTTTATAACCAATACAAATAACAGGGCTGAAAGTCACTAAAACATAGAAGAGTAGAGTAAATCACAAGTCCCCAGAATACTCAATTAACCCAAATGCTCAAGACCATCATGCATTTTTTATTTATTTATTTATTTTGGTGTATTATATTCTCCTTACTGCTTCCTTTAAGAAAGGAATTCGCTTAGTTCATTTTTTAAAAATAATTTTAAAGAAATGCTTTATATTAAAAAGTAAAAAGAAAACAATTACATGAAAAACACAATTCACCAAACAAGACACAAGAAGAAAATTTGAATAACCCTATACTTATTAAAGAAATTCAACTTATATTCAAACAAAATAATCCTATATAAAAACTCCAAACCCTCCAAAAACCAATACCATTTGCAATAACCTGGTAGTTTATTGGTAAATTCTCTCAAACATTTAAGATTATAATTACACAAATTAAAGACAAACTCTAAGAAAATGGAAAGAGAACACCTTTCAATTAATTTGAGTTTGACATAACCTGAATACCACAATCTGACAAAGATATCCTCAGAAAAAATTACAGAACAATATCCCTAATAATTATAAGATAAAGGCAAAATGTTCTCCAAAGTGTTGTACCATCTTCTATTCCCACAAACAGTGGATAAACATGTCAGTTGCTCTGTACACTCACCAGTGGATGGTGGGGCCAGTCTTCTTCATTATCACCCTTCTAGTGGGTGTGAGGGTGGTATCTGATTGTGGATTTAATTTATGCATTTCCCTTATAGTGAAGAAGAACTAGAGAGCCTCTTAATGAAAGTGAAAGAGAAGAGTGAAAAAGGTGGCTTAACATTCAGAAAACAAAGATCATGGCATCCCATCCCATCACTGCATGGCAAACAGATGGGGAAACAATGGCTACAGTGGCTGACCTCACTTTTTTTGGGCTCTAAAATCACCGCAGATGGTGACTGCAGCATGAAATTAAAAGACGCTTACTCCTTGGAAGGAAAGTTATGACCAACCTAGACAGTATATTAAAAAGCAGAGACATTACTTTGTCAACAAAGGTCCGTCTAGTCAAGGCTATGGTTTTTCCAGTAGTCATGTATGGATGTGAGAGTTGGACTATAAAGAGAGCTGAGCACCAAAGAATCGATGCTTTTAAACTGTGGTGGTAGAGAAGACTCTTGAGAGTCCCTTGGACTGCAAGGAGATCCAACCAGTCCATCCTTCCTTTAGGAAATCAGTCCTGGGTGTTCATTGGAAGGACTGATGCTGAAGCTGAAACTCCAATATTTTGGCCACCTGATGCAAAGAGCTGACTCATCTGAAAAGACCCTGATGTTGGGAAAGATTGAAGGCAGGAGAAAGGACAACAGATTGCTAGATGGCATCACCAACTCAATGGACATGAGTTTGGGTAAATTCCAGAAGTTGGTGATGGACAGGGAGGCCTGGCGTGCTGCAGTTTGTGGGGTCGCAAAGAGTAGGACGTGACTGAACTGACTATGACTAATGATGTTGAGCACCTTTTCATGTCTGTATTAACCCTATGTATAGCTTCTTTTGTTAAGTATCTGTACAAATCTTTTGTCCATTTTTATTAGACTGTTTTCTTATTATTGACATGTAATTGTTTTAATATAATCTGAAAAAAAGTTGCCTGTCAGGAAAAAAGAGAGGCAAAAATTCCCTAACAAAATATTAGCTAATACATAAAACAGGAAAGTATATCCTAACAAAAAATAGTTTATCCTAGTGCAAGGTCAAGCTGGCATTCAAAAATCAATTAGTAGATTAAAAGAACAAATGAGAAACTTTCATCACTACTAGATGCAAAAGAAGTGCATATGAGTGACTTGAATTTGATACACATATTCAACATCCATTCATAATAAGAATTACAGGCAGACTGGAACAGAAGGGAACTTCCTTAACCTGATAAAGAGCACTTATAAGAAACCTATACTTAACAGCATATTTGATGACAAAAGACTGAATCAGAGAAGAGTAGCAAGATGAGTAACAACAAAGGGATTTCTGCTTTCACCACCTCTATTCAACACTATATGAGAGGTTCTCGATGTTTTAGCCTAAGTCATCAGTTGAAAGGAGGGGGAGAGGAGGAAAGAGCGAAGTAGAGGGAAGAGGAAGAAGAAGAGAAGAAAAAGGAAGAGGGAAAGGATGGGAAGGAGAAATAAAATTGTCTTTATTCACAGACATCATGAACATCTACATTTTTATATGTTAAAAATATGACAACACCTTCAAAAAAGTTACCAGAACTATTAAATGAGTTCAGCAATGTAGTATGATAGAAGACCAATATGCAAAAAGTAACGTTTCTGTATATGCTTGGAAGAAACAGAATTTGATTAAAAAAAAAAATACGATTTGCAATAACCTCAAAAATTATAAACTAATTAAAGAAAAATCTTAACAATAGATCAGGAACACCATACACTGAAAATTAAAAACATTGCTCAGAGAAATTAGAAGGGGCCAAAATAAACGGAGATATGCCTCATTCATTATTTGGTAGACTCAGTGTTAAGATATCCAATCCATTCTTCCAAAACTGATCTATAGATTCAATGCAAATCCAACAAAAAATCCCAGGAAGTTTTTTGGAGGGATTAACTGACAAGCTCATTTAAAAACTCATAGATAAATGCAAAGTTCCTAGAACAGTCAAAACAATTCTGATAAAGAAGACATTTGATGGGCTAACACTACCACCTGAGTTCAACACATTTTAAAGCTACAGTGATCAAAACAGTGGGGTACCGACAGCCAGAGAGATACATAAATGACACAGAATATATAGAGTATTAAAAAATAAACCTCCACATACAAGAGTATTTGATTTATGACAAAGTTGTAAAGGAAACGCAGTACAGAAACGATAGCTCTTTCAACCAACTGTGCTAGAACAATTGGATATCTATATACAATTTTAAAAATAGCAATTTGAATACATATCTCACATTGTATAGAAAAATTAATTTCAAATGGGTCAGAGATCACAGACTTAAATATAAAACTAAAAACTTCTAAAAGAAAACATAGAAGAAAACCTTTGTGGCCTTAAGCAAAGATTTCTTAGATATGCCATCAACAGCACAATACATAACAGAACAAACTGGTAAAATGGACTTCGTCAAAATTTAAAACTTCTCTTCCAAAACAGTTGAAGGATGAAAAAACAAGCCATAGAGGAAATACTTGCAAAGGATATATCTGACAGACAGACGTATCCAGAGAACATAAAGAACACTTAAAATTAAAAAAAAATTATTTTAATGGGCAAAAGATTTAAATTGACATTTCTCTGAAGACACACAGAGGGCAAATAAGTACATGAAAACATATTTAACATCTTTGGTCATTAGGTAAATGCAAATATCAATTAGATTATCAATACATACCTATTAGAATGACTAAAAATAAAAAGACTACTCAGGATAGCCAACATGAAATTGAAATAGAGGAACAAAGATGAAGAACTCACAATACCCAGCTTTAAAACATACTATAAGCTACAGTAATCAAGATAGTGTAGCAGTGGCAAAAGAACCGAATCAGTGGAACAGAAGAGAGCCCTGGAACAGATCAACATGAATACAGTCAGTTGATCTTTGACAAAAAAGCAAAGGCTACACGAGGGAGCAGACAATCTGTTCAACAAATGGTGCTGGAGCAACTGGACATCCATATGCAAAAAACTAACCTAGACATAGACTTCACACCCGCCAAAGAAATTAACTTAAAAAGAATACAAACCTAAACGTAAAATGCAAAACTATTAAAATTCTAGAAAATCTGGATGATCCTGTGTTTGTTAACGACTTTTTTAATTCAACGCCAAAGGCGTGATCTATGAGAGAAGTAACAGATAAGCTGGGCTTCATTAAAACTAATTTTATGCTTTGTAAAAGACATAATCAAGACAATGATAAGACAAGCCAGAGACTGGGAGAAAATATGTGCAAAAAAGATACCAAATAAAGGACTATTAGCCAAAATATATAGAGAATTCTTAAAATGTAATAAGAACACAAACTGATTAAAATGGGTCAAAGACCTTATCAGATATCTTATCAAATAAGATATACAGATGACAAGCATATAAAAAGATGCTCCACACTTTATGTCATCAGGGAAATGCAAATTAAAATGAGCTATCACTACACATCTATTAGAATAGCTAATATCTGAACACTGACAACCAAATGCTGGTAAGGATGTGCATCAACAGGAATTCTCATTCACTGCTGGTGAGAATGCAAAATGTTACAGCCATTTTGGAAGACAGTTTAACAGTTTCTTACAAGATTAAACATATTTGTGTTCCATACAATCTAGCAATCACGTTCATTGGTAATTATCCAAAGAAACTGAAAACTTATGTCCACAGAAAACATGCACATGAATGCTCATAAAAGTTTTTTTCATAGTTCCCCAAAAGGAAGTAACTAAAATGTCTTTCAATAGGTGAATGAATAAACCACAGTACATCCATATAATGGAATATAATTCAGAACTAATTATAATTCACAACTAAACTTATAAACATAAGTTAAATTAAAATTATAAACTAAATATATACTTACACATATTTAGTTTAAATTATAAACGAAATTAAAATTAGAACTAAATATAATTCAGAACAATGGAAACAGTGAGAGACTATTTTGGGGGGCTCCAAAATCACTGTGAACAGTGACTGCAGCCATAAAATTAAAAAACGCTTGCTGCTTGGAAGAAAAACTATGACCAACCAGGAAAGCATGTTAAAAAGCAGAGACATTACTTTGCTAACAAAGGTCATCTAGTCAAATCTATGGTTTTTCCAGTAGTCATGTATGGATGTGAGAGGTGGGGACTATAAAGAAAGTTGAGCACTGAAGAATTGAGGCTTTTGAACTGTGGTGTTGGAGAAGACTCTTGAGAGTCCCTTGGACTGCAAAGAGATCCAACCAGTCATCCTAAAGAAGTGAGTATTCGCTTCAAGGACCGATTGCTGAACCTGAAGCTCCAATACTTTGGCCACCTGATGCAAGGAACTGACTCGTTGGAAAAGACCCTGATGCTGGGAAAGATTGAAGACAGGAGGAGAAGGGGACAACAGAGGATGAGATGGTTGGACGGCATCACCAACTCGATGGACATAAATTTGAGTAAGCTCCAGGAGTTGGTGATGGACAGGGAAGCCTGGCATGCTGCAGTTTATGGGGTCGCAAAGAGTCGGACACGACTGAGCAATTTAACTGAACTGAACTGAACATCCTTATAACAGAATATAATTCAGAACTAAAAACAACTGAACTATCAAGCCATGGCAAGACATGGAAGAATCTTAGATGCCTACTGCTAGGTGAAAGACGCCAATCTGAAATGGCTACAGACCATATAATCCCAACTATTAAAATATGATATTCTGAAAAAGGCAAAACACTGGAGATAGTTAAAAGATCAATGTTGGTGGGTGAACAGGTGAAACAGATGAATTTCAGGGTAGTGAAAATACACTCAATAATATCATAATGATGGATACATGTGATTACACATTTGTTCAATAGAATGTGTAACACCACACATAAACCATGATGTAACTATATTGTAACCAGTCTGAGTGATTATGTGTCAAAGTACATCCATGAATTGTAACAAATGTACCTCTGTGATGGGAGATGTTAGTAATGAAGGAAGCTATGTGGGGGCAAAGAGAATATGGGAAATCACTGTATCTTCTCTTCATTTTAGCTGTGAATATAGAACTCCTCTAAAAAATGAAGTCTATTTAAAAACAAACGGACTGACCACACCAAGGGTTGGTGAGGATGTGGAAGAACTTAACACATTGTTACCGGGAATATAAAATGCTATATCACTTTGGAAAAGTTTGGTAGTTTCTTAAAAATGATCCAGTCATTCCAACCCTAGGTATTCATCCAAGGGGGGAAAAAAAAGGAAACATATATCCATACAAAGATTTGTATACAAAATTTCATAGAAGCTTTGTTGTAATAGCCAGACACTATAAACACATGTGCCCATCAGCAAGCAAATGCCACTGTGATACAAAAGCAGACCTAGAAGACCTAGAAAATAAGTAAACCAATCAATATTTGAATTTCATATAACTTTCATGTCATGAAATTGGATTTTTCTTCTTCAACCATCTAGAACTACAAAAACCAGTGACAGCTTGTGAGCAGTACAAAAACAGGCCATCCCTTCCTCTCTTCTTTTATGATTAAATCAGCTAAAGTAGAAGAGCCTGACACATGAAATGGGTATTAAATAATTACTTTTCTTTTATCAATGTTCCCTATACCCCCTCTTCCCCTTCCATCATCTTTTTTTTTTTTTACCATTTCATAGCTTTTTTTTTTTTAATTGGGTATTCACATGGTTGGTGTGCATTTTTGCTTTTCAGAGCTCTCATAAAGGTATTTTAGTTAGTCTCTAGATACTGTTGTTGTTTTAATGTTTCATGGGGGAAATGAGGACTTGGAGCATTCTAGTCTGCCTTTTTTGCTAGTGTCAGTTCCTAGACCCCTTACTTACATAACACACACACACACACACAACAAAGTCACTCTGAGTAGTTTTAAATTCCCAGCAAAACTGAGGACAGAGAAAGTACATGAGGAAGTACAAAGTTCTCATATACTTTCTGTCCCCACACAAGCACAGCTTCCCCCACTATCACCCCACACCAGAGTGCTAACTTTGTTACATGTCATTATAACCCAAAGTACACAGTTTCCATTAATTAGAGTTCAGTCTTTTTTTTTTATAAGAATACAGTTGATTTACAATGTTGTTAGTTTCTACTGTACAGCAAAGTCAATCAGTTATACCTATGCATATATCCACTCCATCTGTCTTTATAAAAGGGGTTAGTACATCTCTAAGGCATCAAAGTTAACAATCTAATCTGTAATAAAGAGAATATAAATACAATGAAAGTACATTTGTAAGAAAAGGTCTATAAACACAGCAAACATAGTAACAGGTAGGGTGGTAGAAACTTCGTTATGTTTATTTCTTAAACACTACTAATTTTTTTTTAATCTGCATGATTTTTTAAACTAACGGCAGTTCCCGGGGGCATAGTGGAATACTTGACATTTTTGAGAGAACCATACCAATACTTGACACATGTTGAAAACCATGAAGTAATTTGGTTTCAACACTGGATCACACTACTTGTTTTGATAAAGTCATATCTTAGTGAAGCTGGATTTCTCAGTGGTTGTTGTGATGAAAAGCAAGTCCAACCCCAAAACAATGAAGAAAAGGAAACGAAGGTGGCAGTGTCTAATCTGATTGCAAAGTTTGAGAAGTTGTGCAGCACCCAAAAGGCACACATAACCCATCAGTAAGTAACCTTTGGTTAGTGAAGAAGGATGTTAAAATTCTTTTTTCATTTAATTTTTTCTCAAATGGCTACTAGGTTAGGCATAAATAGTTATTAACTTGTCTGCACCTACTATTTGGAAAGCAACTGTTCTGTATTTAGGGCACCATGAGAAAATTACTGAGATAAGTCTGTCTTAAACCTACAAGGTTTGGAAAGCTCGTCTTTAGTCGTACCTGTCAAAAAGTGTATGTGTGCATGTGTGCACACGTCCATTAACACTCAATCACGACAATCAACATAATACTTTTCTTGTACTTACCTCAGTGCTTGAAGCAACTAAGGAAAATTCACGAGAGAGGTCAAGCTTAATGCCATCAAAATTTATTTCTGAAGGTCTTGCAAGTGGGTCAGCACTGAAAACATAAGATGGTCTAGACATCCCATCTTGATTTAAATTAGATTCCATTCTGTAAGAATAACAGTAACGTCTTTAGAAAATCTCAATATATCAGCATATAAACCATCCATAGTTTAAAAAGTCTATGAGTCCAGCCCGCTACTTCTTGCCACATAAACTAGATTTTCAAAAGAAACATATTATTGCATCTACTATCTTTCCAAAAGAAAGATATTACTATTCCAACATAATGAGCCATGGAAAAGACAAAAGAACAGATTATTTACAGATTCTGAATCAACTAATATTGGACACTGCCTACCACTACTGTTCATGTGATCCAACCTATAGGTAGGTAGATTCATCCAAAGAGATTTCAAGAGTGAAGATAATCTACAAAGTAAGATAGTATAAAACATTCAATCTGTCTGAAATGCTCTCAGAAGTCAGATAAGAAGGTGTAATAAATATAACCTTGTGCTTAGTTTTTTTAGTGTCTTCTAAAGAATATGAGACTTTGTAATGTTTTATAATTTAGGAGTTAAATTCAGTTATCTGGACAATTACTTTCAACTGAATTCTTCCAAACGATACAAGTAAAAAGTAAAGTACTGGGCATTCCCTGGTGGTTGAGTGGTTAGGACTCAGCATTTTCACTGCCAGGGCCAAGGTTCAATTCCTGGCTGGGGAAATGAGATTCTGCAAGCCATGAGGCATGACTTAAAAAAAAAAAAGATGTGAATGTATTTAAAACAGTACCTGATATGTCACAGGTGAATGTGGAATAGAATATGGAATACTTTACCAGTAAACTACTACACCCAAAAAAGATGTCCTTTGCATTAGAGGGGACTGGAATGCAAAAGTAGGAAGTCAAGAAATACCTGGAGTAGGGGCTGGTGCACTGGGATGACCCAGAGGGATGGTATGGGGAGGGAAACGGGAGGGGGATTCAGGATGGGGAACACGTGTACACCTGTGGCAGATTCATGTTGATGTATGGCAAAACCAATACAATATTGTAAAGTTAAAAAAAAAAAAAAAAAAGAAATATCTGGAGTAAACAGGCAGATTTGACCTTGGAATACAGAATGAAGCAGAAAGAAGTAGAATTTTGACAAGAGAACGCACTGGTCGTAGCAAACACCCTCTTCCAACAACACAAGATTCTATACATGGACATCATCAGATGGTCAATACTGAAATCAGACTGATTATATTCTTTGCAGCCAAAGATGGAGAAGCTCTATACAGTCAGCAAAAACAAGACTGGGAGCTGACTGTGGCTCAGATCATGAACTCCTTATTGTCAAATTCAGACTTAAATTGAAGAAAGTAGGGAAAACCACTAGACCATTCAGTTATGACCTAAATCAAATCCCTTACAATTATACAGTGCAAGTGACAAATAGATTCAAGGGATTAGATCCGACAGAGTGCCTGAAGAACTGTAGACAGAGGTTTGTGACACTGTACAGGAGACAGGGATCAAGATCAACCCCAAGAAAAAGAAATGCAAAAGGCCAAAACGGTTGTCTGAGAAGGCTGAGTAAAGAAGAGAAGCGAAAGGCAAAGGAGAAAAGGAAAGATATTATCCATTTGAATGCAGAGTTCCAAAGAACAGCAAGGAGAGATAAGAAAGCCTTCCTCAGCAATCAATGCAAAGAAACAGAGGAACATAATAGAATGGAAAGATTAGAGATCTCTTCAAGAAAATTAGAGATACCAAGGGTACATTTCATGCAAAGATGGGCACAATAAAGGAGAGAAATGGTATGGACCTAACAGAAGCAGAAGATATTAAGAAGAGGTGGCAAGAATACACAGAAGAACTATACAAAAAAGATCTTCACGGCCCAGATAATCACGATAGTATGATCACTCACCTAGAGGCAGACATCCTGGAATGCCAAGTCAAGTGGGCCTTGGAAACATCACTATGAACAAAGCTAGTGGAGGTGATGGAATTCCAGTTGAGCTATTTCAAATCCTGAAAGATGATGCTGTGAAAGTGCTGCACTCGATATACCAGCAAATTTGGAAAACTCAGCAGTGGCCACAGGACTGGAAAAGGTCAGTTTTCATTCCAATCCCAAAGAAAGGCAATGCCAAAGAATGCTCAAACTACTGCACAATTGCACTCATCTCACACGCTAGTAAAGTAATGCTCAAAATTCTCCAAGCCAGGCTTCAACAGTACATGAACTGAGAAATTCCAGATGTTCAGGCTGGTTTTAGAAAAGGGAGAGGAACCAGAGATCAAATTGCTTTTGCTGGATCATCAAAAAAGCAAGAGCGTTCCAGAAAAACATCTACTTCTGTATTACTGACTATGCCAAAGCCTTTGACTATGTGGATCACAACAAACTGTGGAAAATCCTGAAAGAGATGGGAATACCAGACCACCTGACCTGCCTCTTGAGAAATCTGTATGCAGGTCAGGAAGCAATAGTTAGAACTGGACATGGAACATTCTGGTTCCAAATCAGGAAAGGAGTACATCAAAGCTGTATATTGGCACCCTGCTTATTTAACTTATATGCAGAGTACATCATGAGAAATGCTGGGCTAGATGAAGCACAAGCTGGAATCAAGATTGCCGGGAGAAATAGAAATAACCTCAGATATGCAGATGACACCACCCTTATGTCAGAAAGCGAAAAAGAACTAAAAGGCCTCTTGATGAAAGTGAAAGAGGAGAGTGAAAAAGTTGGCTTAAAACTCAACATTCAAAAACTAAGATCATGGCATCTGGTCCCATCACTTCATGGCAAATAGATGGGGAAACAATGGAAACAGAGGCTGACTTTATTTTTTGGGCTCCAAAATAACTGCAGATGGTGACTGCAGCCATGAAATTAAAAGACGCTTGCTCCTTGGAAGAAACCTAGACAGCATATTAAAAGGCAGACATTACTTTGCTGACAAAGGTCTGTCTAGTCAAAGCTCTGGTTTTCGTAGTAGTTGTGTACGGATGTGAGAGTTAGACTATAAAGAAAGCTGAGCGCCAAAGAATTGATGCTTCTGAACTGTGGTGTTGGAGAAGACTCTTGAGAGTCCCTTGGACTGCAAGGAGATCCAACCAGTCCATCCTAAAGGAGATCAGTCCTGAATATTCATTGGAAGGACGGATGCTGAAGCTCTAAAACTTTGGCCACCTGATGCAAAGAACTAGCTCATTTGAAAAGACCCTGATGCTGGGAAAGATTGAAGGCAGGAGGAGAAGGGGACAACAGAGGATGAGATGGTTGGATGGCATCATTGACTCAATGCACATGAGTCTGAGTAAACTCCAGGAGTTGGCAATGGACCGGGAGGCCTGGCGTGCTACAGTTCATGGGGTCGCAGAGTCGGACACGACTGAAGGGCTGAACTGAATTGAAACTACTACAACTAAATTAAGCATCTCGCTAAATTTAAAGACAAATGTAGAGGTAAGTTTCACTGATAAAATATTAACATTCAAATATTTACTGAGAATCCACTAGGTGCACAATATTAGGGAGAAATGGAGAGAGCACCATATTCTTTGAATATTATGATATACTCAGAACAGTCACTGCCAATAGGGTTCCTGGCTCAAGAAGGTACTTGTAACGGGCATCCACAGGCATTAAGTAAATGAGCCAAAGATGGTCCCCATATACTGGCCCTGAATTGTTTACTTCTTCACAGCAGGCTGGCAACGTTAGTTCAAAAAACCAATGAGGTGTCAAACTCAAATTTTTATACATCTGTTTGCTTTATACATAGCCAAAATAATCTTAGTTTTAGCCATTTAGAGCCTATCTGGTTTGCACATTCCATGAAACTGCACTCAACCATTCGCTAGCCACAGACAAAATCCAAGACAATAAAGACCCCAAGCCACTGCTGCCCTTTGAAGTTCTCAGATATGCGGACTCCCTACTGTGCTAGGACACTTATACTGAGCTCCCTCTGCTATCATTCCCACTTCTCTCCAATTCCTTACCCTCCCCTTCTAGGTGGTAGCCCTTCACTCGAGTCTCCGAGAAGTCTCACGATTTGGGCAGCTTTCCAAGCATGCAGTCCTGTCCAAGTGCTAACCTGGTAAAGACCCTTGTGTGTTACTGCCACCTTGTGGTATCTTTTTCCTTGATCAGCGTTGAAACCCCCAAACTCAATACAAAGCTGTTTCTCTTTTTTCCTAAACTTCAAAGATTTAAAGAAACTATACAATTACCTTCAACAAAACCCAGCAAACTACATCAACCAACCATACAATTAAGCACGTTTAATCTTTATTGCTTTTTGCTTTCATTGTATCAGTGATGTAATCAAAATGAGAAAAGTATTTAAATGTAGTTTGATAGAATATTTCAAATATTTAATTTATGGGTGAAAATTAGAAAGAAAACGTATCTGATAGAATAAAAACCACTGATGTAGAACACAGAGGAAAAGTTTACAAAAACATGAACGTAATGGCTTGACATTTCATAACTCAAGTTTCATGGAAATGCCCAGGAAACTGGAAAGTAACCTTCATTCTTGGCCTTCAATTAATTTTTGGCTTAAAAAAATGTTGACACATCTTTTATGAAATTACTAAGTTAAAAAAAAATATTGTACCTCCTTAAAAAAAAAATGTTACAGTTGTTTGTGCTTGCTTCTATGTTCAGTTTTCATGAATAAACTGCCCCTTAACAATCATAAAATTGAGAGATACATTGTCACTTCCTGTACTTGTAGTTAACTTCTATGGATGTGTGGCCTCCCTAATTAGACTAGAAATGAGAGCAAGGACCTTATCTTATACTACTCTGTACCCCTACAACAAATTCAGAGATTTAGGCAGTGATAAAGACTCCTTGTATAGTGGGTTAAGTGGGTTAAATAATAAATAAAATTCTCTATGCGCAAAATTTTTTTTGGTCCTATATTATCTCTAGCCAACAGCAAGGTTCAAGACCTCATTGCGGAAGGCTGTTCCCAAGTCTGAGAAATGGTATCCTTTTTCGTCTCTCCAATGAGATTTCATGATTGAAGACTGATTACTAACTGAGGTTGCCGCATGTCATCCACAAAATACAGTCAAAAAAAGTCTTTACAATTAACTTATGAGTCTTTTACATTATTTTGCAACCTGAAGTCTCAGGTCTTGGACATTTAATAAAATGTACACAGTTAAGGCTGTTTCCGGGTAATGCTACCTTGTTTTAAGAACGGATTCAAACCTGAATTTGATCAGCTTGGGGATTAAAAACAAACTAACCCATAAGGCTCGACCTTCTGTCAATTAGCCCTCCAGTAAGGAATATTAGAGAGCGACATTAAGCAGGAATTACTGAACCAAAAAGTATAATGAGATGGGGGAAACCTTCCAAACCGGGGGTGAGGGTGGGTGGGTGGAGATGACTGCAGTCATCACACACGCCACACACCCCCCCCTTTCGCTCCGCACTGCAAAGACCAAGAAGGGAGCGCCCCGGCACCGGCGGTAGCAGTCTGGAAATAACTGCACAGACATCGAGCCCCCGACTGCCCTAAAAACAGACCAAGCCACTTGCCGAGCAAAATGCTCACCTTGGGGATACAGGACACCAGATTTGGCAAAGGAGGCCTGATCCTCAAAGCAGCAGTAACAATAATAAAAATACTAAGGCTTGCAAATACATAGTGCTTACTATACCAATGGCACTGTTTCTAACAGTTTTACACATTATCCTTATCTTCGTAAGAGGCGGAAGAGGTAGGTTCTATAATTAAGCCCTTTTAACAGATGAAGAAACTGAGGCCCAGAGATACTGAAGACTTTGCCTTGCCTCAGAGTTAATAAGCGGCGATTGTTGTTGTTGTTCAGTCGCTCGGTTGTGTCCGACTCTTTGCAACCCCATGGACTGAAACGGCAGAGACCAGATTTAAACCCTAACTCTAGTAAAATGGTTCAGCCCTCCACAGAGCACCCGGAGCCCCACGTATCGACAGTAACCTGAGGGGCGTCTTCAGCCCGGTCGGAAGGTACTCACACCGTCTGAGACCTTTCTTCACCTCACCTGGTATGTACGGAGTCCCCCATTTCCTTCCTCGGGCCCTCACCTGCAAACGTTAACCTGCCAGCCCCACCCGCGACCAGCACTGAGTTATTGCCCTTTTCAAATTCAAACAATGGCGGCCAGGGTCCCGCATTGAACGCTGGGAGTGGGCGGAGCTTCCGGAAAGACGCGTTGGAGCGCCGCGGTCTCTCTCTGTGGATTTTTCTTCCGCTCCCGGGAGAAGCTTTCAAATTTGGGGGCGGGTCTCGGTATGCCGAGCGACCAATGGGCGGAAGCAGACTGGAGAGCGGCTAGTGGGCGGAGCTTCCCGCGGGTATCCGCGTGCCAAGCCGGGTAGGATGCTGCTTCCTGGCTGCGGTGGGTGCCACCCTCTCTTGGCAGCGTTGCGGATCTCGGATTCCAATCTGGAGACAATAAAGACGTAGCGGAGGCCCCGAAGTGAGGCCGCTGCCACTCCACTTAACTCCGCGACTCCCTTAGGGACCAGGTGAGAAATGGCAGGCCTTTTCACTGTGGACCGGGACAGGCTCTGCTTCTAAAGAGTAACTTAGAATGAGCGCTGCCCGCACCCAGAAGGTCACTTCACTTCCTTCGCTTCATGATCCTACCTGTTGTCCATAGGCGCCCTCATGGACAAGGTACATTTTTCTCAGAAAAGATTTTCAAAAGCATTCTTCACTCTTTGTGGGTTTGTTTGCTAGTTTTTGCCATTCTGAAAATATAAAGCAGCTACCTATCTTGCATGCACAGGTAAGGTCTTTGCAGTGCTCAAATGTAAGTGCCAGTACATCGTCTCTGATTATCTTAAAGTGATCCTTTTCTTTTGGTGCAGTGTTATTACAGTCATATGACAAATATTTACTACTTGGGCCATCTCTGCGTGCTGTGCTTCATTTTAAAGAAAAGTAACTGCTAACGTTAACTGAGCATTTACCTTGTGCCAGCCGTGGTCCTAAGCACTTTAAAACTGGTTATGGTACTGATCTGGAGAACAACCCTATGAGGTGGATACTGTTAATATGCACTTTTTATAGATTTTAAACTGTTATTATGCCATTTTTATAGATTTTTAGGAAACTGAGTTCAAGATTAAATAATTTGCTCAAAGGCATACAGCTATTAATGGTGGAACTAGGAATTTAAACTCAGCTGGATGACTTCAAGACCTGCCCTCTCACATGTGATCTTATTTTCCACTGTTTTATTTGGTTAGCAGCATTTGTAACATAGTAACTGTTTTGTTGAGCTTATTGTCTTTCTTTTTCTTTTTCTACATTTATGTTTCCCATAACCTACCCCGCTTCCCTTTCTAACTTCCCACTGTCTCATTCCGTTTGCTTTCTTTCCCCACAAAATCATATTTGTGGTGAGCCAGTTTGGAGTAAAGAAGGGATGCAAGGCCAGGAGTAAAAATGAGCAGAGAAAGTAGATGTGAAAGGGAAGAAAGCAGAGATGATCAAATAAAACTGTAATTTACTGTTTGGGCTGGAACTTAAGTCTTTAGGGGCCTCTGTGTCAAACTCTTCATTACCCAAGTCTACCCAAAAATCTACGCTTCCAGTCTTTACCTCATAATGCCTGTATTGCTTTTTACTAGCTGTTACTGATTCCAACTCTTGGGCCCTCCAGGTGCTACATTTATTTATTGTTCAACAAATATTTATTGAAAACCTGCTAAGTACCACACACTAGACTAGGCCGTACTGAGACAGTGGAGGAGAGCTACCAAAACAGACCCTAACCCTCCAGGAGCTTTGTTGTTCAGTCATGTCTGACTGTTTGCAACCCAATGAACTACAGCATGCCAGGCTTCCCTGCCCATCACTGTCTCCAGGAGTTTGCTCAGACTCATGTCCACTGAGTCGGTGATGCCATCCAACCATCTCATCCTCTGTTGTTCCCTTCTCTTGTCCTCAGTCTTTCCCAGCGTTAGGGTCTTTTCCAGTGAGTTGGCTCTTCACATCAGGTGGCCAAAGTATTGGAGCTTCAGCTTTAGCATCAGTCCTTCCAATGAAAACTCATTGTTGATTTCCTTCAGGATTGACTGGTTGGATCTCCTTGCTGCCCAAGGGACTCTCAAGAGTCTTCTCCAGCATCACAGTTTGAAAGGATCAGTTCTTCAATGCTCAGCCTTCTTTATGGTCCAACTCTCACATCTGTCCATGACTGCTTGAAAAACCATAACTTTATACGGACTTTTGTCAACAGAGTGGTGTCCCTGCTTCTTAGTATGCTGTCTAGATTTGTCATAGCTTTTCTTCCAAGGAGCAAGTATCTTTTAATTTTGTGGCTGCAGTCACCACCTGCAGTGATTTTGGAGCCCAAGAAAATAAAAGTCTGTCACTGTTATATTCCAATAATTGACAAAAAATTGCAAAGACAAATAATTGAGAAATTACAACTGTACTGAGTGTTTTGAAGAAAATGTTTAGAGCATTTCTAAAGACAATGTCACTGGAACCTGAGCAAGTAGTGTTTGATCTGGATTTCCAAGGGTTATTAGATGTCAAATAAGTTTAAAAAAAAGAGAGGAGTAAGCACCCAGGTATAGGGGCAGGATAAATACAAGAACCAGTGGATTTTCTGCCTTATTTTATTCTCGCTCCCAGAAGTATTCCTCACAGTTTGTTTCATCCACACAGTTAAATGTTTCAGCCTTGAAACATTCTTCATTTGGCTTCTGGGCCAGCAAAAGGTCACCCTCTCCTTGTTTACTGTTAATCTCTGCCTTGGCATATTCAATATGGGATCGTGATTTTTCATTGCAAAACGTGAAGCCTCTCCTCCCTAATCTGTGCCTCAGTAAATGACACTACCACACATCTACCTAGTTATTCATGAGGAGGAATCATCTCTGAGCTCTCCTTTTCCCTCACCACTCTCATCCAGTTCATAAACAAATGTATCTGTTGCACTTTTTTGTTAGAAGTGAAATAAAATGCTCCCCTCCCTTTTCATTGCCCAGACCCCTACAGCCTCCAGCTGGTCGCCTGCTTCACATCCTGTTCTCCATTATTTATAGGGCAGCAAAACCAGCTTCAGGTGGGAATGATCATGTCAACCTCTGGCTTAAAGCACTTCAGTGATGTTTTAGAATAAAATGATATTTGTATTGTTCAGTGAAGAAAAAAGATGCAAAAGTATATAAAAACTGTACTGTTATGTAAGCAAAAAGAAGAAATCAGAGTTTACATACATATATATTCCACACACATTTTTGGTATATTTTTGAAGATAGAAATACAAAAACTATAAAACAGAAAATTAGTTGTAAATGGTTATCTATAGGGGATGAGAATGTGACTTCTGTAACTTTTTAAAAAAAACAGAGTTTGCCTTTTCAAAAAATTAAATCTAAAAATAAAAGCAAGCCCTAAAATTTAATGCAAAGAAAGAGATGAATTTACCTGTATATCAAATTGTCAGCATAGCTACACAGAGATAAAGAGCTTGTTCAGTTAACTTGGGCACAGTATACTATGTTCAGGAGTTAGGAGTTGTGGGATATGATGAAGAGCAAAAAGAAATGCAAAAAAATTAATAACTTGGCTTAGTAGGCTTGATGTTGAAACGGGTATTGGTATAATTTTGAAACTATTATGCATGTGTTATAGGAAAAAGCAAATCAGTAAATATATTCATGTTTGGTTCTAGGGTTCTCACTGTGGGAGAAGGGAAATAAATATAATAGAAAGTAAAGAAGAATCCCATGAAGTTAGATTTGAATTGGTAGTAGAATGACCTGGGTTGTTTGGGTTTTATTATCTTTTTTTTATCTTAATTGGGTCCACTGAGAGGGCCTGGAGGCATAGAAGCCCTGGCACCCCAGTAACAATGAACACCCCAGGACCAAGCCACCCAAATGGTTTCTAAATACCATTTATCCCTAAAAGAAAACAGTGCCTCTTGGAGAGAAGACTGCTTCCAGGTCTGGGGCAAGAAAATTATAAAGTGAGCCTAGAACATTCTTGTCAGAAAAAGCAAAGAAGTCTTCAGAATGAATGAAGTCATTTAACAAAGGACACTGGATCTGGCATAAAGGGTTTTACACTGACCATGTTTGGCACAAATTGTGCATCAAAAGAATAATGATGGTAATAGTTTAATAACACATTTAATGTTTTAAGTCCTCTTTGTAGGAGGATGGATGAGGGAGAAAAGGACTAAAAATGGAAAGCTATTCTTTACACGAGAATGCCAGTTAATGCAAAAAGAATAGTAAACTGTCCCCACTTTGCAACTCCCAATGTAAAAATTGACATCCCTGTTAAGTCACTTCAGTCATGTCAAACTCTTTGGGACTCTGTAGACTGTAGCCTGCCAGACTCCTCTATCCATGGGATTCTCCAGGCAAGAACCCTGGAGTGGGTTTTCATGCCCTCCTCCAGGGGATCTTCCTGACCCAGCAATTGAGCCCTCGTCTCTTATGTCTCCTGCTTTGGCAGGCAGGTTCCTTAACCACTAGTGCCACCTGGGAAGCCCCAAAATCAACATAGATAAAGCTTATCAGTGAATGCTAAAACAATGGATTGTGTGTGTGTGTGTGGTCACTCAAGACCGACTCTTTGTGACCCCTTGGACTGGGGCCCACCAGGCTCCTCTCTCCATGGCACTTTCCAGGCAAAAATACTGGAGTGGATTGCTAGTTTCTACTCCAGGGGATCTTCCCAACCCAGGGATCAAACCTGCATCTCCTGCATTGGCAGGCAGATTCCTGCCAGTGCATCACCCGGGAAGCCTGACAGAAATGTTTAACCTGAATCTAATCGTGAGGACCATTTTACAGGTCAACAGACCTAGAAATGTCAGTGTTAGGGAAAGAGAGAGTCAAAAGGCAGGTGCTTGTTGCTAAATGAAATTCATGAATCTTCATTGGTTATAGATTTTTTAAAAAGTAACTGCAAAAAGAAAAACATATTGTGGACAATTGTGGATATTTAAATATGGATTACACGTAGATTATACTGAGTCAGTATTAATTTGGGGGCATGTGATAATTTGTAACCATGTAGAAGCATGTCTTTATTTTGGAAAGATGTTTGTTTCAGTATTTAGCAGCAAAGTGTATCAGTGTCTGCAACTACTTACCTTCAGAAGATTTGAGGGGGAAAAAAGAATATTAGGGAGAACAAAAGAAGAGAGAACAAAGAAAATAGAACCAAAACAGTTATGTGACAAACAGTTCATAGTTTGTTTGTTTTTTTTTTTTGGCCACACTGCCCTGCATGTGGGATCGTAGCTCCCTGACCAGGGATCGAACCCACACCCCCTCTACATTGGAGGGTAGAGTCTTAACCCACACCCCCTTTACTGGAAGACAGAATCTTAACCACTGGACTACCAGAAGTCCCCCAAATTCCTAATTCTTATGATGACCTACTAGGCCCTACAGGATCAAGTACCAGTCAATCTTACTCCCCACTTTCTTACCTCTGTACCATGAGTTCTACTCTGGGTACCTCAAACACACCAGCCTCTTGTAGCATATGTGAACCTTTGCATAGATTCCCTCCACCTGAATTCTCTCCTCTCCATTTATCATGTGACTCACTTCTCTTCCTGCTTTAGATCTCTTTTATCATATTACCTGCTTAGAAAAGACTGTCCGTCTTATCTCAAATGCTCCTCTTTCTTATTTGCAGGCTAGATTTCATTTTCCTACTTATTACAACCAGCAATTATCTTTTTTATAGTAATTATTACATGTCTGGTTTTTGTTGTCATTGTTCTCCCACCTCCTAAAAGGTAAGTTCTATAAGAGCTGTGTTTCTCTTGGTCACTGCTGTATCCCCAGTGACTCCGTAAATACGTGGTGATCAAACAAATACTTGCCGAATAATGAATGAAGGCTGATGTGGCTGAGGTGGGTGGAGAGGGATGGGCTAAGGGCAGATCCTACAAGGCTTAGTCAACTAAGTGGCTGATTTGGATTCTTATTCTAAGAACAATGAGAAACCAAAGGACTGTTGTAAGTGTGCGTATCATACAATACTATTTGCCTTTGTGTTTTGAAAAGGTTAATCTCCTGGAGCAGAGAATAGAGGCCGCCAAGGAGAATGCCGTTGAACCAGCCAGGAGGCTATTGCAGCCATCCCAACAAGAGGTGGTGATAATGTGGAACTGGGACATGGCAGAGCAGATGCAGAAAACTGAACAGATTTCAGAGGTATTTTTTCCTGCTTTTTCCATCTCAGCACCAGCCACTAGTTTTCCCTTAGAAACACAGAGCCAACTTGATTGGGAGATGCTTAAGATTTAGGCCCATTCCAGATAATTCCCATTAGTCCCTTTGAAGTGAACGTTAGCTTAAGATGAAAAAATTAAGTTACATCAAGCTGATTTCTTGCTCTGATCACAGCCTGTACAAGTAGTAATAACTAAGTTCCTCTGTGCTGGATACTATTCTAAGCATTTTATACTCATTCAATCCTAGATACCATGTAAAGTATTCTGTTATCAGTATCCTGCCTTTAGTTATTGTTCTATTGCTAAGTCATGTCCAACTCTCTGCCTTTAGTAGAGAAGAAAACTGAGTCGTAGCACTATTGAGGAATAGTAAAGGTATTCACTACGCAGAGGTGTTAGGTTTAGTCAGGAAATGCCTGTAAAGTACTTTTAAAAGTGCCTGGCACATGTTAAATAATCACTTATTGTACAAATAGTAAACGATAGAATTGGAATCTGGGTAGATGGCTATAGAGTCTGCACAGTTAACCACTGCTTCCTACTGCTTCTTAAAGTTTGGACTGAACACCCTGAAACTCTACTGAAAGAAGACTTGAGTGCCAAGCTCCTGCTGCAAAGCCATCTCCAAATACAGGACTAATGTAGACAGTTTTTCAATCCAAAAACTGAGTAGGTATTTTTGCAAAGGTTTGAATAACAGGTTCAACAAACATTTATCAGGTACCCATTATGCAGCAGGTATCTCTGTCTTTAAGAAGGCTTTGTCCTAAAGCAAGTCTTTCTCAATCTGAGATTTCAAGCAAGAATATAATCCCTGTTCCCTACAGCACCCATCGTATGTAATGCAATCATTTCTCTCTTATGCCTGTAGAATGGTATTACTTCTGTGGCCATCCTGAGAAAACTGAGAAAATAGTCACACGAATGATTTTTTTTTTTTATATCCTGTGGTTTATATGGGGAAATCCATGCACAATTTCAAAACAGTATGACAAATGTTATGATAGAAGTGTACAAAGAGTAATAGGAGCAGAATGAGAATAATTTAGAGTGACAGCTCTGATGATAGACAGATTTGAGTTTGAATATAAACTCAGTCACTTACAGGAAGTGACCTCGGGAAGGATATAAAAGTCTCCCTAATGTTGTGAGGATTAAAATAGCATTTGTTAGTTATTTAGTAAAGCCTAACACATAATATGTTTCATCATGCTATTTGTTTTTATTCAATCTGCATAAGTCACTGGTATGCAAGCTCATGCGTGTCTGTCTAGAACCTCTGTAACCCTGACACTTACAACAGTGCCTTGCATATAACAGCCATTGAATAAATATTTTTTATATTTATAAATGACATCCACCAAGGAAGGTTTTGTAAAGTGGCATGTAGACTGAAATGAATGAATGGGGTTTGCCAGTGAATTGTAGAAGGTGGCCATTCCAGGCAATGAAAACATATGAGGTAATGAAAAAAAAGACATGAGCACACAAAAGTCATTACAAAAACTGTAAGTACCTAGTTCAGTAAGACTTTGAGTATAGCTACTGTGGACAATGACAGGAGATGGAAAAAGCAGGCAGTACCTACATATAAAGGGTCCTGTATGTATGACATGCTAAAAAAGAGTTAGAATTACTGTATTCTGTAGTGCATAGGAGGTTGTGTGCAACAGAGACATGCAGGGGGGAAATGGGAGGAAGAAAAGCAACAGAAAGGTTTAGGTCTGTAATATCCCAGTCTTACAATTTGGGAATCAAGAGATGAAGGAACAGGACATAGAAGTTAATTATTTATAGGTGTGAGGGTAACCAGTAGAGGCAGAAAAATAACCATAACTCTCTTGGCTAAGTGCTTATCTGTCATTGTAGGAAGTAAGTAGATAGTGCCTATAATTAATACATGAAGAAATAACGTTAGGAGTGTGTTATTCAAAAATATGTCAACAGAACTAAAAGTAGATTGTAAGGGTGATTGCTTCTGAGAAGCAGGACAGGAGGGGGCCCAGGGAAGCTTTTTGTTACAAGCTCTTTTTAAATTCGTAATAAGAATTTTCTTATGTGGTGTGTCAAAGAAACAACACACTATTCACTTAACTCTGTGTTGAGCTATAATACCCCATCATCTCCTCACTGAAGGAGGCTCCCCACTCCTGAGCTTGCAGAAGTTGCATCATTGGCCATCTTTCTAAAACATGGTCAACTGGTACTTGCCTGAGAGCTTCTGCACTCTGTCTTCCCTCTGTTCTCTCCAGATGTCTCTCCATGACTAACTTGTCATTAGTCAGTGTTACCCTCCCCAAAGAGGTGATCTTTGCCCACTGTCCCTGAGGTTGCTCCCTTCACCCCTCACCCCCCTAGCCAGTCACTTTCTATCCAACTGACCTCATTTACTTTCTTCATAAGGTTCTTACAATAACTGAAATTACTTTCTTTGTTTATAATATGTCTTCTCCCACTATAGGGCAGACCTATGAGACAGAGACCTCATCCATCTTGTTCACCACTATATCCCTAGTACCAAGGACAGTGCCTGGCACATAGTAGGTGCCCAATAAATCCTCATTAGGTATTCAATAAAACTTTTATTAATAGGATGTATAGAGGAGTTCACACTGTGCACTTTCTTATATGCCATCTCATTTGGTCTTAAGACTTTAATATTTCTTCATCATAAATATATACATGTAACTGCACACACGCACACACGCACACACACACACATACTCCACAGATGGGTTTCCCAGTCCAGACTCTTCCAAGTCCTAAAGCTGGGGTTTCTGTTTTCTACTTCATCTTCAGTGTCCTCTGGTGGGGAAGGATCTCACACGATTTTGAAAAGATAAACATCTTTTTAAATATATATCTTTTCAAATATATCCTGTTGACAAGGTTGAAATTCACAGCAGTTCATTTGGGAGCCTAGCAAGGTCTTAGGACACAGGCAGACATTCTCTGGGCTTCCCAGGTAGCTCAGTGGTAAAGAATCCACCTGCCAAGATCCAGGTTCTATCCCCCGGTTAAGAAGATCCTATAGAGAAGGAAATGGCAAGCCACTCCAGTATTTTTGCCTGAGAAATCCCATGGACCAAGGAGCCTGGCGGGTTACAGTCCATGGGATTGCAAAGATTCAGGCACGACTAAGCAGCAGCCGCCCACTCCAGTACTCTTGCCTGGAAACTCCCATGGACGGAGGAGCCTGGTGGGCCGCAGTCCATGGGGTCGCTAAGAGTCGGACAAGACTCAGCGACTTCACTTTCACTTTTCAGTTTCATGCATTGGAGAGGGAAATGGCAACCCACTCCAGTGTTCTTGCCTGGAGAATCCCAGGGAGAGGGGAGCCTCGTGTGCTGCCGTCTGTGGGGTCGCACAGAGTCGGACACGACTGAAACGACTTAGCAGCAGCAGCAGCAGCAGCAGATGTCTTTCAGCTGGATGAGCCAAGAGGCCCAGCGCAGGTGCAACCATGAGCTGACAGTGATGACCGCAGCACCTGAGGTTCTCCTAATACGCGAAGAGGCACGCTCACTCGCATGGTGGGGATGAACTGCAGTCCCCGGACTCCTCTCCACATAGCTCCCCAGGGTTGGTCAGCAACCATCTCCTCACATGGGTTCCCTGCCCTACTCTGCTGTTTTTTGGAAGTCCATCAGTTGAGTTATTAACTGTCTCTCTTTGAATCCCTGATCTAAAAATCTCAGTTGTCCCCAAGTCGACATGGGTGGATCTAACTACATGGAAGTTTGGAACAAGAAAGAAGAACACAGCACTAGCATTTCAAGACTTTTTCTCACTGCAAATATGAAAAATCAGACCATTCTATTATCAAAATGAAAGTTCAGTTTTCTTCAGTTCAGTCGCTCAGTCGTGTCCGACTCTTTGCGACCCCATGAATCACAGCACGCCAGGCCTCCCTGTCCATCACCAACTCCCGGAGTTCACTCAGACTCACGTCCATCGAGTCGGTGATGCCATCCAGCCATCTCATCCTCTGTTGTCCCCTTCTCCTCCTGCCCCCAATCCCTCCCAGCATCAGGGTCTTTTCCAGTGAGTCAGCTCTTCGCATGAGGTGGCCAAAGTACTGGAGCTTCAGCTTTAGCATCATTCCTTCCAAAGAAATCCCAGGGCTGATCTCGTTCAGAATGGACTGGTTGGATCTCCTTGCAGTCCAAGGGACTCTCAAGAGTCTTCTCCAACACCACAGTTCAAAAGCATCAATTCTTTGGCGCTCAGCCTTCTTCACAGTCCAACTCTCACATCCATATGTGACCACAGGAAAAACCACAGCCTTGACCAGACAGACCTTTTAAAACCAAAACAGTACTATTTATGCATTATATCTTGCATTGTTTTGAAAATAGCACAAGGCGGTGCTAGCTGACCTCACATATTTTTCAGGAGCAATTATAGACTTTCTGGTGAACTTTTCTAAAGAGTTCTCTTTCTGATGAGCTATTTCAAGATTCTGTCTTCCTCAGAAGGAGGAAGAAGGATCATGCCAATGTGATCTTTTTATTTCAGAAAATATTACCTTTATTATATGCATTTCAGATTTTCATTACTAGGGGAAATAATGATGTCATGAGTAGTTTGACTGTTTTTGGTTGAGGGAAGCCAGTGAATTCACTGTAATTAATTGGAACATAATGAGACCAATTTTAGTAACTCCCTCAAAACATACAATCTTTGCTGTATGCCAACAGGGCCTTAGTGATGTTGGGAGAGAAAAAGGAAAATGAGAAAGAAGGGGGGAAAAGGAAACACCTCTTTGGGTAGTTTTTGTTTTCAGTCATCTAAAGGAATATTTCTGAGTCTTTAGTCACAGAGTTATAGAATATTAGAGACATAATGGGACATGCAAGTGATCTGGTTCAACTTTCTCATTTTATAGGGAAAAAACCAAGGCTCTGAAAAGTTAAGCAGCATGCCCAAGGTCTCATCATAGGCAGTGCCAGAGCCAGAATATGAATACATAAATTATAAGAACCTAACCAATTTTTTAAAAATAGATACACAAGGAAAAGTATCAGCTCCAAGTAATTAGAATAGTATGATCTCATGTTAGCAACTCTGAGACTAGCACACATTTTTTAAAAATACATGAACTCTTCTTTAGCACTCAGAAAATGAGCATTGTTCTTTTTACTTCCTGAGCTCTTTTTCATTCCATTTCCCCCAGTTTTTCACCCTAATGCAAGTTTTTTTTACCCTAATACAGAGTATTTGTGCTCCAAAGATTTTCATTGATCACTTATCATGTGCTTCAAACAAAAACAGATACAGATTTTAATTTTTTTAGTTCCCTCTAAGTTAAAAAAAAATACTCTGTAGTTAAGATTATTATTGTTGTACACGTAGTTAAAAAATCAGTTCAGTTAAATATTTTTCGTAATTGCCAAGCACCTAAGTAGAAGTTTGTAGGCGTGTACATTTTATTGAAGTTAGTGGGGGAACTTTCCTGGTGGTCCAGTGGGTTAAGACTGTGTTTCTAATATAGAGTTCAAGGGTTAAATTCCTGGTCAGGGAGCTAAGATCCTGCATGCCATGCAGTATGGCAAAAATAATTTTTTTTTTAATAAAAGTTTATTTTATTATTATTTTTTAATTTAATTTTATTTAACTTTACAACATTGTATTGGTTTTGCCATATATCAAAATGAATCCGCCACAGGTATACATGTGTCCCCCATCCTGAACCCTCCTCCCTCCTCCCTCCTCCCTCCCCCCTCCCCATACCATCCTTCTGGGTCGTCCCAGTGCACCAGCCCCAAGCATCCAGTATCGTGCATCGAACCTGGACTGGCGATTCCTTTAATATATGATATTATACATATTTCAGTGCCATTGTCCCAAATCATCCCACCTTCTCCCTCTCCCACAGAGTCCAAAAGACTGTTCTGTACATCAGTGTCTCTTTTGCTGTCTTGTATACAGGATTATTGTTACCATTTTTCTAAATTCCGTATATCATTAGTTGAGGTACTCCTAGAAGAACATTATTTCTAAAAATAGGACAAAGTGCCACTTCTATTCTCTTGCTGTTTTTCACAATAATAATATAATAATAGAAATTATGGCAGTGTCACCCAATTTCTTTAACTTCTTTCAAATTAGATGTCAAAAATAAGTGATTTATTATCCAAAATTACTTAAAAGTTTTATCAGCTAATAATTGAATTAGGTCCTCTTTTTAGTTTTATTGAAAGCTATAAATTAGAAACCATCTCACTTATAAAAGGTTTTATTAGACAGATATTAAGAGTCTCAGTCTCTGAAACTGCACCAAAAATGCTATTATCACAGATTATCTAGTAAATGTTAATTTTACCTTTTATTCTTTCACTCAGCAGTGTTTCATTTAAACCAATATACTCAGTCAAAATTGGAGATACTAATTTCAGTTATTTATGATAGTAAAGTGTTTTTTATAAACTTCTTTTAGCATATTTTAAATATAGTTATGTCAAGACTTAAAGCTTTCATTCACTGAATATATGGAAAGTACCCCTATCTTGTGGTCAACCAGACCACAAATGACAAAGCCATATGACCCAATTAATAAAGCCAGTCCTCATTTGGAAACTAATCTCTAAAATATGACTTATTTTCTGACAGAAAAAGTCAGATTTTATTTTTCAATTCAGATATGCTAATATTTCTTTTAAGTAACAGTATCAAAATCACTGAGAAGTTACAGAATCCATGTTGTACAGTGTATTTCTATGAGCTGTCAAGATTACGATGATACAGCTCTCATATAAGTAATTTTACATGACTTAAACAAAGCAACACATTTTTCATTTCTTAATTTGCAATAATGCAATGTAGTATCCAGCTAAGAGTAGAAGTTGCATATAAATCAAGATCTATGAGAACAGGTGTGATATTCTTTAGGAATCTTGATTCGAAATCTGGTATGCTTAATAAAAGTAAGTAGTTGTTTAGTCGCTAAGTTGTGTCCAGCTCTTCGGTCTGTAACCTGCCAGGCTCCTCTGTCCACAGGATTTCCCAGGCAACAATATTGGAGTGGGTTGCCATTTACTTCTCCATAATAAAAGTATACATTGTTTATATTAATCAGGGTAATTAAAGGTAGATGCTATTTTAAAAAATTACAGCTCCACCCTATTTGTCATTCATGTCATAGCCCTAGTGATAGTAGGGTCACCCCTGTGCAGTTGTCTTCAGAACAGTGGCTTGGTTCCTTTCATCTGGTAATCTGCAGTTTTGACCTCCGTGGGCCCAGCAGAAGGAGAAGAGAGAGCTTGAATAATGGTGCCCAGAGAGTTTATAACTAGGCCTGGAAAGTGGTGTCGATTACTTCTGCTCATGTTCCTGGGATAGGAACCTAGGCATGTGGTCCCAGTTTGACTGCAGGGGAGAGTGGGAAATGTGGTTTTCCTTCACACCCAGGAAGAAGCCCAGTTGATGAGCACACAACCAGTCTCTGTCACACAGCTAATAACTAATTGGCCCAGCATCTAGCAAATTCACTTGTTGTTATTAGGAGATGTTGTTATTAGGGTTGCTGTTTCCTACTCCAGGAGATCGTAATGACCAACCCAGGGCTCAAACCCACATCTCCTGTGTCTCCTGCATTGGCAGGTGGATTCTTCACCACTGAGCCACCTGGGAAGCTATTAGGAGATAGTAAACAGTAAGTAACTCAAAAGATGAAATAAAATGGGAATGGGGGACTTCCCTGGTTGTCCTGTGCTAAGTGGCTAAGACCTTGCATTCCTAATGCAGGAGGCCCAGGTTCAATCCCTGGTCACAGAACTAGGTCCCACAGGCCACAGCTAAAGCTCCTGTAAGCCACACCTAAGACCTGGCACAATCAAATAAATATTAAAAATGGGAATGGACTTTAATCAGGATAAGTATCTCATGATCTGATTTGATAAAATAAGGTTTAGCTCCCTTATTGGATGATAGACAACTAACCTGAGAAAAATCTTATAATTTTTTCTAGCTAATGACAAGTGCCAAGATGAGCATTCTTTAAGTAGCTGAAAAAAATTGCTTTCCTTAAAAAAAAAAAAATCTAAGCTGTCTTTCCTTTACTATCATGGAACTTTCAAGGGCACTGCATTCTTTGATTCTAGTCCATAAAGGGCCGAGGCACAGTCACCCCCAATACCTATTCTGTTTTAATTCAGAGTATCCAAACACTGGCCAAAATATGCTGGTTCTAAAGCAACATTTTTCTCTTAACAGAAATATGTATAAGAAAGACAAACGTTAGGATTTTATGTGCCTTGATTAATTGTTCAAGGAGCCTTATTTAAGATTTTTTTCTAATATGGACCATTTTAAAATATTTATTGAATTTGTTACAATATTGCTTCTGTTTTATGTTTCAGTCTTTTGGCCACAAAGCATATGGGATCTTAGTTCCCTGATCAAACCTGCACCACTTGCATCGAAAGACAAAGTCTTAACCATTGGATCTCCAGTGAAGTCTCCCAGTCGTTTGAATAATCCTTTTGTTGGGCAACCAGAGATTTTTACTTATTGAGATAATACACCATAAGATTTCAGATAAGTTAGGGTATGCCTTTCTTTTCTAAAGTAGGAGAACGGACTATAGTGAAGAGACAGGTGGGAACACAGAATATATGCTGAAGGCAAAGGAAAGAGTGTTGTTTAAGTTAGAGTGAAAAATAAATAGAGCTTTCTAGTCAAGTAGTTGGAGAAGGCAATGGCACCCCACTCCAGTACTCTTGCCTGGAAAATCCCACGGATGGAGGAGCCTGGAAGGCTGCAGTCCATGGGGTTGCTGAGGGTCGGACACGACTGAGCGACTTCACTTTCACTTTTCCCTTTCATGCATTGGAGAAGGAAATGGCAACCCACTCCAGTGTTCTTGCCTGGAGAATCCCAGGGCCGGGGGAGCCTGGTGGGCTGCCATCTATGGGGTCACACAGAGTCGGACACGACTGAAGTGACTCAGCAGCAGTCGAGTAGTAGGGTCAATTCCAGACTCTCTCACTTAGAATTTTGTGACACTGAGCAAGGTCAATGGACATTTCTGAGTCTGGTGCTTTTTAAATGCCAGCTTCTGTTGGGTACAGAAGAGACCAATAAATGGTAGTTATTATTGCCGTCTTACAGGAGAAACCAGTGTAAAAAAATAACATAAGTGTGGTATAGATTGTAACAAATGTGATCCCTTCCTCTCCTGAGATAGAGAATTTTCATTGGATTTTATATATTTCTCATTTTATTTACTAGGTTTTAAACTTCTGGGATTACAGGAACTGTGCTTTACATAGTTTTATAAACCCCTCAGTCCTAAGGACTGCTCTCGCACGTAATGGGAAAAGAGAAAAAGATTTAGGCCTGAATCAACAATCTCCAGTTCATTATAGATGTTCCATGAAGATCTACACAAATATGGGGATGATGAGACTAAGGGAGAAAGGCCGGTCCTCCACAAAGAACTTATAGAATAATATTTGATGTAGGACCCTAACGACAGACTCTTAAAAGGCAGTCAAGATTCTAATGAATTCTTTCTAAGTTAAAGGAAATATTTTAGCAGAATGTCTAAAATACGTTTTTAATTCTGAAACTTGATGAACAATAATTCTGAGTCACAGTTGGGATGTATAATTTAGGGAATCATTAGAAAAAACAAACAAAACCTTTCAGATGAGTGGATATTTATGGGAAACTTGTAGGAGTATTTGAGACAGATCTGAAATGAGCTGTTTTCTCTCATTTGTCCTGATTACTCATTGTGGGACAATAAGTATCTAGACAGATTAAGTACCAAACAGATCATTTGGAAGAAAAAGAAACATCTAGATTCAATGACTATAAATTTAGCACATCCAGCCTCTTCTTGCCTAGGCATCTTCACACTGCCCAGCACGGGCCTCAACTATTGGCTATGTCAGTCAAACAGCCAAGAGTATTAGGTTCCTTTGCTAAAAATATTCCAACTCAAATCATCTTGGCAGACAATACCAAAAAAAAATAAAATTTCTTTGTCCAATAAAGTGGCCGAAGTTTAGGAGACTGAAAAGAAATAGAAAATCAAGTTACTAATTGAGCCTCAGTCTTGTCATCATTAAAATGATATTTTTAATACAGATCTACAGTCTCTACTCCACAGTTCCAAAATAGATGAAACACAAAACCAAAAAAGTACTGTCTGAGACCCAAAAGCATTTTTATAAGTTTGGCACCAGGATTATTTGGAAGCAAAACCTCAGCTCTGCAGCCTTAGGTATATCTCAGCACTCATGTCCATCACCACTAATGTCTCCTCTCGGCTGACATTTGGTGGCTTGAGGATTAATTGCACTGTGAAAATGACCCAAAGAGTTAAAGACATGCCTCTGGGTAACAGAAGAAAAGGATGCATCTGTCTTTGTCAGTAGCTCAGAAAGTGGAGTTACCGCAAAGCTTGGTGGTGGTATGTCTGTGAGATGCCTTACTGAATAATATGGTGTGGGAACCATCAACATTTATGACTTGTACAGACAGAAAGATAAGTTCTTAAAATTTTACGGTGACAGTGATAACTAAGTGCTAGTGAAAAATAGAAAAACATTTCATAGGACCAAAAACAAGGATCCTGACTGTGTGTTAACTGAATGGATTCAACAACAAAGAAGTCAATATACACCACTGACTGCCTTGTAGGTCATAAAACAAGCTAGGCTATACCATGAAGAACTGAACATTGAGAGTGAGTGTGAATATTCAGAAGACTGGCTGTAAAACTTTTAAAAGCATCATGGTATCAAGTATCTTAAAATCTGTGGTGAAGAAGCTGCTGATGACCACGAGACCACTGAAAATGATATTGATGAATTTGCCAAGATTATATCTGATGAAAACCTTAGCCCTGAACACATTTACAGCTCTGTACTGCTACTGCATTCCTAGACAAACCTTAACAATGGCGGACAAAAAGGCACCAACAGATATCTAGGATGCCAAGCAAAGGTTGACTGTTCTTGGTTGTGCTTAGGCTGCAGACACACACAAGTTCAAATTGACAGTGATTGAGAAAAGTCTGTATCCAAGATGTTTAAAAGGTGTGCACAGGGACTCCCCTGGTGGTCCAGTGGCTACGACTCTAGGCTTCCAGTGCAAGGGGCCCGGGTTTGATCCCTGGTCTAGGAACTAGATCCCACGTGCTAAAACTAAGACCTAGTGCAGCCAGATGAATACATTAAAAAAACAAAAAGGTGTACACAGTTTACCTTTGCAGTATTATGCAAACAGGAAAGCACCAATAACAAGAGGAATCTTTTTGGATTGGTTGTATTAGCACTTTGTGCCAGCAACATGAACTCATTGCAAGCAAGCTGGACTGGAAGACAATTACAAAACTTTACTGTGCCTGGACAACTGTTCTGCACATCCCCCTCCTGAGCTTCTTGTGAAAAATAATGTTTATGGCACTTACTTTTCCCCCAGTGTTACATCCATAATATGACCCTGTGACCAGGGAATTCTAGGCTCCTTGAAGAACAGGTATAAATGCTTTTTTCCTTTTTTTGAGTAGTATTCTTGCTTTGGTCAACAGGAGCCTGAAAATCCAAGATTTCCTTAAGAATTTAGTCTCGAGAATGCCCTTTGTGTTAGTCACTCAGTAATGCCCAAGTCTTTGCGATCCCACAGACTGTAGCCTACCAGGCTCTTCTGTCGGTGGGATTCTCTGGGCAAGAATGCTGGAGCGGGTTGCCATTTTCTTCTCCAGAGGATCTTCCCAACCCAGGGATCGAACTCAGGTCTCCTGCATTGCAGTCAGTTCTTTACCCTCTGAGCCACCAACACAACGGCTAACGCTTAGAATGATGTCAGTAAATCAACGCTAACTAGTACAGACTTTGGGCCACAATGATGTTTGAAAATTACCTGACCGATAAAGATTTTGAAGTATTTAGAGACTCTGGTTAAAAGATGATAGCAAAGCTCATTACTTTTGCCAAAAATGTATCAGCTGACAGTGTAAATGGAGTTGAAAGGAGCAGACTTTGAAGAGATGCTGAACACATAACGACGCCCCCATGCTTTCTTTGAGTCACGGGGAGATTGCTGAGAGAGTGGTGAGTACAGGTCAGTCCAAAGATAGCAGTGCCGACAGTGGCATCACAAGCACAGTCTTTGAAAAAGTCTCCAAAGACCAAACGCTGAAAATGTGTGACCAACTAATTGCTAGCCCTGAACAGCGTATGTTTATCAGTGAGCAAGAGATTATGACTGTTTACTCATTTAGATAGAAGTTGCTGGAGTTCCCCTGTGGTCCAGTGGTTAAGAATCCACCTGCTGGTGCAAGGGACATGAATTTGATCCCCAGTCCAGGAAGATTCCACATTCTTTGGGGCAACTGCATTCATGCGGCCACAACTACTGAAGCCCGCTTGCCTAGAACCCACGCTCCACAAGAGAAGCCACCGCAATGAGAAGCCTGCACTCCACAGCTAGAGAGTAGCCCCTGCTCGCCACAGCTGGAGAAAGTTCTTGTGCAGCAACAAAGACTCAGCCAAAAATAAAACTAAGTGAATAAATAAATTTTTTTAAAAACAGAAACTGCTTAAACCCAAGCCTGAGTTTAGGGAGACCAGTAATACTGAGGAAAGTCTTGAAAAAGGAAAGTCTCTCTGTGTTTGGTAACACTTCATCACTTGGGGATTCTGTTTCTGGCTCCTCATCAGATGTTCAGCTCCAACCTGGTTTCACAGGCAGTGGTAACACCAGCATCATCTCTTCAAGAAGTGATATTTGTTGCATGTGTTACAGGTTTGTTTTCATCAGTATAAATTTTAAATATTGCTAAGACCTTTCCTAGAAATAAGCTTTATCATAAGCAAGGAAAGAAGGCTTCTCCATCCATGGGATTTTCCAGGCAAGAGTACTGGAGTGGGGTGCCATTGCCTTCTCCGCATACACCTCTAGTTAGCCCTTATTTTATTCATCAAAGAAATACAATTATTAATACGTGCCTTATCTGTTAACCATTCTTCCAGCTCCCTCTTCCATAAATACCACATAAACCATAATTTAATCTTCCTTGTGAACAAGGATTTATCCTAACCCTCTGTATAACCTCGGCCGCTATCGTAAGATCTTGGACATGGCTGAATAAATAAAATTGGCATTGTGTTTTATAAATAAAGCTGTTGTTAGCCTGATGAGTGTGAATCGATTCTCTATAGCCTAGTCTCCTTTGTTTTCATTTTTCTGTAGTGTTTGTGTATTTAAAATATAAGATTCATTGCTTTTCTCTCATAAAAGGCATACATAGCTATTGTAGAAAGCATGATTTATAAGGAAGAAAATTAACTCACTCCTAGTTTTACAACCACTTCCCAGGTGGCTTAGCAGTAAAGAATCCGCCTGCCAGTGCAAGAGATGCAGGTTCGATCACTGGGTCAGAAATATCCCCTGAAAAAGGAACTGGTACCCTATTCTAGTATTCTTGCTCGGGAAATCCCATGGACAGAGGAGCCTAGAGGGCTACAGTCTATGGGGTTGCAAAAGAATTGAACAGGACTTAGCGATACTAAAAGAACAATGTTACAGCCAGTGAGAGTCACTCTTAACCTTTGTTTACTTTGAAAGCTATCTATGATGCTGATCTATAAGCCCTTTGGGGGTACAAATGGCAGGCTTTCCATTCATGCCTCTTGTCTGCTGTGCCCTCAGCATGTAGCAGGCATATAAAAGATTTAAAGAAAACACACCTTCAGGGATCAAACTGTGTTCACAGGTTCTTTGATCCAGATTACTTTTAGTTAACACTATCTTGTATTTTCCCATATCAATCCTATTTGATCTGACAAAATCTGATTTTCTACACTGCATTCCGCTTACCCTCTTTACTTCAGGACCTCTACTCCCTAGCCCTGGGGAAACACTATGCTGTAGCCCCTCTGCAGACCAGCCTTCCTTTCTCTGTTGTCCTCACCGCTTCCCCATCAGAATGGTCCCTCTCATTTCCCATTGTCTCATGCCCTGCCTCTCTGCAAGCTGCTCTTATAAGGTATAATAACCTTCACCTTCGTGTGGACTCGCAGGTAACCTGACTGGAGGTTGGTTCCCATTCTCCACTCAGCACTGTTCTTGGATTGGGACGAGCTGATGTTGTGCAGGAAAGACATGGCATGGAAGAGAGTGAGAGTCTCCACGGAGAGAAAAACAGCAGCAACTCCATTTTGGTAAGTAGGGATGTGAGGGGTGGGCCCTGTGTCCTCAGTGGTACCCACGCCAGTCTCAAAATTAGTCACTGAAATAGGTGTGAGCTAATGGGAAGACAGCTCATGATTAAAAGTGCACCTCACTGGTATGTAGCCAGATGAACAGCTAGCTCTAGATGACACTAGAGTTGGTATTGTGAGGCAGACCCTGGGAACTGGCCTTGTGTGATTTTATTTTTGGACTTTATTCCCATGTGACGCCAGGGTTTTCTATAATTTTTACAAAATTATAATAATAGATGATGGTCTCCTTCTCCCAAGTAATATGCTTTACTTTAGCTGTTAATTTCTTTACCTAGGGATAATTTTTTAATTGTCATCTATCCTTGTTTTCTGAAATGTTACCATCAAGTGTCTGGATGTGATCTGGGTTTTGCTTTGTTTTTCTATTCATTTGAAGCAGCACTAATGGGCTCTTTTCATTGGAGGTGTCATGTCTTTCATTGACAATGAGCTATTTTATTCTGTTGGTTTTTTAATATTTCTTTCCCTTCATTCCCTCCATTCTTTCCTTCTGGGACACCTCTTTGTTTTTCTTCAAATACTTGGTGATTCTCAGTTGTTCATCTGTCTGCATTTTCCATTATCTCTTAGCCTTGCGTATATGTTCGAGTGCTTATCTGTTCGTTGTTTCTGCTTCCTATGGTTAGAGGAAGGATATACCACCAGATCAAGTGGATCAGTAGCTGGTCTTCTGAGCATGGGAACTCCCACTTCTTATGGGGTACACACATCTCTTGGTTATTACTTTGCTTATAATCCCCGAGAGGTCCTGTTGGAATTACTCTGGCTGTTTGCTGCGTAGCACAGGTGGAAGGAAGAAAAGAGGAACTGCCTGATTGTCCCTGCTGCTGGAATGCTACCAGAATCACCCTAAATGTTGGTTTGGGACTGCCTCCTGACCGTTTATCTCCTTTCCCTAACTACTGGAAAATATTGAGTATTGGAGCAGTACTGAAGCCTGACTCACAATTTATAGGTGCCCTCTTCTTTAATGTTGGGCAGGGGTCCCTTTTCAGTATTATCTCAGTTCTACTTTCTGTATTTCAACAGTTTGTGCAGAATGTTTGATCCGTTTAGAGAAATTCTTGCAAGTCAACAGGATCTTCAAATATCTATATATCTAAAGACATATAGAATCTATATATTTATAGGTATCTGTAGATATATATATCCTTTAGGTTAGTTCTAGGGTTTAGATCAGGGGAGGAAGGCTGGATGAACATGTTTTTGTTTAGATTGCCATCATGATCCAATATTTCTGTAGAAGTTTTCCAACATTTTTAAAAGACATACTACTTCTCAAACAAAGTCTCATGTAGAGGATCAATGCATTAAGCAGGTAAATGCAAAACTGACCTAGTTGAAGCCAAGGAATCAGCCCTGTATGTGGACTCACAGGTTTCCCTTTGACCCTTCACTGCAGCTCCTGAGACCCTCCATGGAATCTTAGAACTCCACAGAACAGATGAAAAACCTCTGACAAGATTTATAGTCCAGGAATGTCTGATCCATAACAGGTTCTTAATAAATACTGCCTATCATTATGAATAAAAGGATACAGCATGTGGGTGGAATGGAATACTACTCAGCCATAAAAAAGAATGAAGTTTTGCCATTTGCAACCGTGCAGATGGGCCTGAATGGCATTAGGCTTAGTGAAATAAGTCAGAGAAAGACAGGTATTCTATATTATTACTTATATGTGGAATCTGAAAAATGAGACTAGTAAATATAACAACAACAACAAAAAAAAGACTCACAGTTATAGAGAACAGGCTTAGGGTACTAAGAGATACTAAGAGATATAAATTGCTATACATAAAAGGAGCTACTAGGGCATATTATACAGCACAGGGAATGTAGCCAATTTTTATAATAAGTATAAATGGATTACCATCTTTTAAAATTGTGAATTTTTAATTGTGAATTCAGGTACTGTACCTGAAAGAAAATATTGTAAATCAACTTATGTGCATGCATGTGTGCTCAGTCGTGTCTGACTCTGTGACCCTACGAATTGTAGCCTGCCAGCTCCTCTGTCCATGGGATTTCCCAGGCAAGGATACTGGGGTGGGTTGCCATTTCCTTCTCCAGGGAATATTCCTGCTCCAGGGATCAAACTTGAGTCTCCTGCATCTCCTGCATTGGCAGGCAGATTCTTTACGACTGAGCCACCCGGAAAGCCCAAATCAGTTTAAACCTCAATATTAAAAAGTCCCCAATTAATAGACGCCAAAAAAAGTAGCAATCATTATTATTACTTTTAAAATCACTGCCCCTCTGCCTTCCCTAACCCAAAGCCTTCCATAGAAGCTGAATGGCAGCTTCTGCCATTCTTTCTGGCAGTCCCATCTTGAAGTGAAGGGAAAAAACATTCTTTTTAGAGAATCAACAGCAACCAACCACCTAGTGAGTATGGCCAATGGCCTTCCCAGGTCCTCCCATCTTAACCTAACTTAATCCTTACAGTGATACTATGAGGCAAGTGTTTGATCTCCAGGATATGATGAAGAAATAGAGGTTCAAACAGCCAAAGCAGAAATATACACAAATTCAAATGAGTAAGAAATGTCCAGTTATTTTATGCTCTAAAATTTAATTAAATCTAACTCCTAACATGGTTCCACTGGGATGGCAAGAAATGACATCTCAGCCATTAGAGGGCTTCCTTCACGGGACCTGACTCAGGATTCCAGTTCTTGCCCAGTGTGCTAAAGCATTGGGGGGGTCTGGCCCTGTCCTTTCTTATCCAACTGCATGATTACCTGCTGGATGCCCATTTTCTGTACTAGGAAATGTCCTCTGAAATGAGACATGCCATGTCTTCTGTGTGACCTGCAATGTCAAGGATCTTTGAGGGGCTGGGGTAGGTCAAGGTATACCTCACTACACACCTTTCCTCTCTGGGCACTAGCATCCTCCTCTAGCTACTCAAATCTCTGGGCTCCTCCCCTTCCCAGGCCTCCCCTTTTTTAGTGACAGGTATATCTGTCTCTTCCTTCTTGCTTCTCTCAAAGAGTCTCCCTTTCTCCTGTCTTTCTAAGAATGCATAGAAGAAGCTGGCCGAGTTTGAACTTTAACAAAGCAAAAAGTGGTCCATGGCAATGTCTTTCCTTGTGCAAAAAAACCCCAAGGCAGGAAAATACCACGAGTCTGCTGCTGAGAAAAGGGATGGTGAGCACAGGGTCTGGAGAATGTAAAAAAAAACTGATTCTCAATAAGTTTTCCTGCCACAAAAAGTTAAGTTACCGATTAACCCAAAGCCCCACAGTAGTAAGATGCAGACCAACAGCAGCTGACTAGAACATGCCTGGATAGACCAAGTTCAAGTCTCTGCAGGGCAGGTGCTCAGGGCAGGGGAGAGCAGCAGCTGCAAATGCCAGCTCAGAGCGGCCCTGTGACCACACTGATGGAGATCATGGCTGGACCACATCCAGGGGCTTGAGTCTTAGCAGAGTCTGCAGACCGAACCCAGAGCCATCTCACTACAGGGACATTCCGTCATCTTACACGAGACAAACACAGTTCGTCCCCAGGAGAGAATCTGAATTATTCTGACCTTGGAATTTCCACATGGGGATGCTTATGTAAAGCTGTACTTAGAAGAAACGGAATGACAGCACTATTAAAGAGCACTCACATGGAACAAACTCAGCCTCCTTAAATTTTAGTATGTGAGTTACGTAAGGGAGAATTAAAACAAAATGACCTTTTTACACATAAATGTGCTGCTTTCAGACTTTCAAATTATATCCCTGTGAACAATTTTCTATTTTTGTATAGAAGACTTTTAATCCTTTTTCGGACAACCAAGAATTGCATTTTGTTCTGAATTACTTTACTTTCAATGCTAATAGGAATAGTTTGTTGTTACTCAGAGATAAAACTTTAAATGGCCAAGAAGTTAAATCACAGAGAAAGCTGAGCCACCTAGTTTTGGACCTATCGTTATTTTTATGTTTACAGTAGAAGTTTTATGTTGACCTCAACTGTCAAAAATCACATTAAAAATAAAAAAGCAGGGGCGTGGGTGGTAGTGTAATTTCTCTGAACAGCCAGAACAGTGGTCATAATGTTTATGTTTTTATAAGTGAGTCCCTTAGAGATGCAATTTTTATGTTTACCCCAGTTCACTTTTTCCTTACTAAACATTCTACACGCATCATAAATTAGGAGGGGGGAAAAAAAAAAAACAAGAAAATTGAAAGTTCAAAGAAAAACTTTCCTGGAAATCTACCACCCAAAGACTACCACTGTTAACATTTCCGTTGGTTTCTTTTGGGGTATTTTCCTATACCTCTGTTTCAAATTCCCAATATTGTTCCTGTCACTTCTTTCTTTTATAGTCATGGTCAACGTTGACTTCTCTTTTGTCTTTTTTATTTATTATTGTAAAATAAGAATTTCCCGCATTTAAAAATTATACTCTTCATAAGCCTTTTTAATGGCTAATAGTTCATCATGTATATGACGACATTACAATTCACTTAACTAGAGAGATTGTCTTCCAGAAAACCCATTCCTCCAGGTTCCATACCTTTCCTCTCAAATGTGGCTAAGGGTTTCTGGATGCCACAGAATAAATATCTGCATATACATTACCATATGTAAAATAGATAGCCAGTGGGAGTTCCATCATGATGCAGGGAACCCAAAGCTAGTGTTCTATAACAACCTAAGGGGTGGGAGGGAGATTCAAGAGGGAGAGGACATATGTATACCTAATGCCAATTCTTGCTAATGTATGACAAAAACCATCACAATATTGTAATTATCCTCTAAATAAAAAAAATATATATATATATATAAAATAAAGTAACCAATTTCCCACAAAATTGGAAGATTCATTCTAAGATGAACCCAGCTCAGACATTATGAAATAGAGCAAGAATGTAAATAAAATTTTAAAAGAAAGCAGGAAAAGGATTTTTAAAATTAGATGAAATGTGATGGAAGAGAAAATTATTAATTTGTGAAACGTCATCACAACCCGCAATGTGATGGCCATTTGTGATTCATATAATATTCGCAATGTGATGGCCATTTGTGATTCATACAATATTTGTCTTTTTGTGACTGGCTTATTTCACTTAGCATAGTGTCCTCAAGGTTCATCCATGTTGTAGCTTGTGATAGAATTTCCTTCTTTTTTATGGACTGATAATAATATTCCTGTAAACCAGATTTCGTTTAGCCATTCATCCGGGGGTGAACATTTGTGTTGCTTCTACCTCTTGGTTATTGTGAACAGTGGTGTCAGGAACATGGGTGTGAAAATATCTCTTTGAGATCCTGCATTCCACTTCTTTGGATGTACACCCAGCAGTGGGATTGCTGGATCATGTGATGGTTCTGTTTTTAATATTTTGAGGAACTTCCATAGCAGTATAATCCATTTATAAAGGAAGAAGGTATACAAAGAAAAGTCCTGTTTGTAGAAGGTCAGGCTGGGCCAACACTCTAGATTCACAGGGCATAGGAATTCACTTAACAACGTCAATTGTTCCCGTCCCTTTCCCTGGCAAAGCCCTGATTTTTGTTCAGGTATCCACTTTTTCTTCAGGAGGCCCAGTACTCAAAGGAATTGAACCTCATTCCTAGTTTTGGGAGTGTGTCTTGCTTACTCTGAACGACTCGTGGTAATCCCACCACCTTGCCGTTGAATGGTTTAGGAACTCAGGCTCCAGCCATTCATGGCACAGCTCCCTTGGGCATGTAATTGGCCGAGGAGTGGAACGTGTGACCTCAGTTGACCCCTCGGTCAGCCTGAAGGGAAAGGTTTCTGTGGTACAGTGGGTGAAAGGTGGTCTTTTTCTCCTGTAGAACATGAAGAAATGTGTGTCTGCATTTGCTCTGTAAGCCATTTATTCAGTGAGGACTCTAATCTAGAGACAAAACTGATATACAAAGGATGAACCAGGAGAGTAGCAAAGAAATGGAGGGAAGCCCTTATGGCAGTGGCCCTGCAGCCCCTTTGAGCTCTGGACTGCCTGAGAGCTCAAAATAAATTTCTTTGTGTGTAATCTAGCCTCAACTGGATTTTCAGTTATTTGCAGAACTGATAGAACTCTCCTCTACCTTGGGGAACCTCTGGGGGAAAGTTTGAGAATCAGCTCTTCATCTTACAGCCCTGAGGTCTGCATCTCCTCTTTACACGCTGGCTGGTCAGTGTAGCCTACCCGCTGCCAACTGAGGATGTCGCACCTCAGGATATTTGAAAATCTGGGAGAAGGTTCTGTTTTGCAGCTGAAGGAGAGATAAGGAAAGGGGATATCCCTCCACCAGGAGGTGGCCTATGCCGAGATCTAATCTGGACGAGGAGAGGCTGTACCCGGGTGGTGACGGAAGGAAACAGACTGCAGGACCACTGCTCACCCGCACTGAATTAGAACAAAAAAGTAGCCTTCCCCAGACACTTTACCTCCATATCATGACAGACTGTCACAATACTTTGTTTTTTAGCACAAAACATTTTCCTTTCATTTGCCAGAAAGTTGTCATAATGAATATACAAATGTATGCTATCTAGGGTGTGAATAGTTCTCAGATCTGGCACCACTGAGCCTGGTACCATCTGGACAAAGAACAGGTCAGCCTCTTAGAGACAGAACACAGAGCAGATGAGAAAACTGGTGGAGACATACTTGCAGTTCAGACATAATTTTGATAAGTAAACACCTTTAGCAGGTGAACTGGGTAAGGCAGGTTTTTCTTAATTTCTAATTTTAAGATAATTTCAAACTTATAAAAAATGATGCAAGAAAAAGTCACCAAGAACCAAAAATAAGTTCTCATTATCCTTCACCCAGTTTCCAAATGTTCACAATGCATAATGATAGCACAATTATGAAGAATAGAAAATTTTCTTACCATACTATTAACTGATATACAGATATTATTCAAATTTCCCTAATTGTCACACTGATTTTTTTTTCCTGGCCCTGGATCCAATCCAGGATCATACATTACATTTAGTTGTCATATTTTTCTGTCTTCTTCAGGCTAAGACACTTCCTTAATTTTTTTTTTGTCTTTCATGACATTGATACTTTTGGGGAATACTGGCCAGTTACTTTGTAGAATGTCCTTCAAGTTGGGTCTGATGTCCTTATGATTAAATTTAGCTTGTGCATTTTTGGCAGGAACACTACAGAAGTAATGCTGTGCGCTTCTCAGGGCACCATTTCAGGGGTCACATGATACTGCTCTGTCTCATTACTAGTGATGTTAACTTGGATTACTTGGTTACGGTGATGTGAGCCTGCTTTCTACACTATGAAGTTACTATTTTTATAATTGAGTTTCTCATGTGGAGATACTTTTTAAATATGCATCTATCCTGTTTTTCATCAAACTTTACCTCACTAATTCTACAATCCATTGGTGGAGTTTACCTACATCAGTTATTATTGTGGCATTGGCCAAGTGCTGAGACCAAGATTTGGGCTTTAGAATAAAGTTTGGAAAGAGTTTCCAAATGTAGGTGAGGAACATCTCACAACCTGCCAGTATAGTCAATACTATAAGATGAGAGCAGGAATTTTGCAATCAGACAGATCCACCTTCAAATATTGGCTCTACTGTGTATTAGCTGTGTGGTCTTAGGCCAACTAACCTCTCTGAGCATCAGTTCCCTTACTGGTAAAGTAGGGATGATGGAATCCACTTTATAGAGTTTTTATAATGGTTATAATGAATAGAAAAACTTTGCACAGTCTCTTGTCACACCATAAATGCTCAGTAAATTTTAGCTATTATCATAATGATAATGGTTCATCTTCAACAGAAAACAAAAAACACCAAAGGTACTTTCTTGGCGTAGTTACTTATGGAAGAAGTGCCTTTTTTTTCTTTCTTTTTAATTTTTAGCTTTTTGTTAAGTCTAGCTAGGAAGAATGTACTTCTGACGTACCAGTTAGATGGGCAAGAAGCAAGAATGAATACACACACATATACCATATGCCCAGCCCTTTGGATATGATGACAAAGGAAATATGCTAGCTGAGATAAAAACTAATATAATATAAACATAATATCCAGGATTATTGAGCACTTTGGCAGATATACCACTTGGTTGTTTTTTTGTTTTTTTGTTTTTAACCCAATAGCCAATCTCCCATTCAGAGGAGAATTCTGCCCTATGAGTAAGTGGAAATGTACTCAACTAAAAAAAATTTTATTTCCCAAGTTCCTTTGCAACCAGAGGTGGCTAATATGACCAGTAACAAAAGTCTGCTCAATATGACTTCTAGGAAGCTACTGAATTTTGATAAAAGAGACATAGCTGACATGTGCCTTTTAACCTTCACTCTGCATTTTCCTGCCTGGAACTCAGAAACGATGCTTGTACTTGTAACAGCCACCTTGCAACCTATGGGCAGAAAGACACACATTGAAGATGGCCGAACAGTCAGAATGAAGAAGCCTGGTTCTGTATTCAACTTTTATTCTCTTACAAGTGAGGAAACCCAAGGCTCAGAGGTGTTAAGCAAAGTATCCATAGTCAGTTACCTCTTAAGCACTGCAGCTGCAGCTCAAATCTATGTCTATATGACTCCAAAGTTGTCTGTTTTCTGCTACAATACAAGCTTCCTGGACTACCCTGATGGTTCAGATGGTAAAGAATCTGCCGGCAATGCAGGAGATGTGGGTTCAATCCCTGAGTCCGGAAGATCCCATGGAGAAGGGAATGGCTACACACTTCAGTGTTCTTGCCTGGAGACTTTCATGGACAGAGGAGCCTGATGGACTACAGTCCATGAAGTCTCAAAGAATTAGACTCTACTGAGTGACTAACACTTACAGTTTTTCACAAGCTTCCTGAAAGGATGAACATACTTAGAACCCTTTCTCCCCACGTGTACATTTTATGATGGACAAAGCAAAGTGCGATGGCAAAAGAAAGTATCCAGTGGCTGACAGGAGAGCCACAAATATTACTTACTCTTTCTCTTTGTTGAGGACCAGCAACCCCAGTCTGATAAGCAAACATGATCAGCAGTTCTCTGGCACTTCATCTCCTACTCATGCCAGTAAATAAGGCTTCAAACCATGATAAGAAACTTCTGATGAGTGTCACCAACAAGTAGTTGCCACCTAGAGAGCACATCCAGAACATCATGGCCTAAGTCAGAGGTCACAAAGAAATGGTAGATGTGTCTTGATTGCCTGATTTGGGTGCTTAGTTAATTGCTTGAGCTAGGACTGCAAGGAGATCCAACCAGTCCATTCTGAAGGAGATCAGCCCTGGGATTTCTTTGGAAGGAATGATGCTAAAGCTGAAACTCCAGTACTTTGGCCACCTCATGGGAAGAGTTGACTCATTGGAAAAGACTCTGATGCTGGGAGGGGTTGGGGGCAGGAGGAGAAGGGGACGACAGAGGATGAGATGGCTGGATGGCATCACTGACTTGATGGACGTGAGTGAGTCTGAGTGAACTCCAGGAGTTGGTGATGGACAGGGAAGCCTGGCGTGCTGCGATTCATGGGGTCGCAAAGAGTCGGACACGACTGAGCGACTGAACTGAACTGAACTGAAGAAATATCTGTAATAACTGAGATTCTTGCTGCTCTTACAAAACCGAGGCCAGAATTCTTGGGTGGCAACATTTGACTAGAGTGGCCCCCACTTCCAGTTCATCATTCCATTCCATACTGCTTCTCTGATGCTAAGCCAGAGTATTTGTTTCCAGTTATCATCAGGTTTGTTCACTTCTTAGTGTCGACTGAAAAAAATGCACAAGGGAAGAGTTGTGAAGTTAAGTTTTTTGGGGGCAAATTGAAGACTATAACCTGGGAGACGGTTTCTCAGGTAGCTCTAAGGAACTGCTCTGAAGAGGTAAGGGGGGAGGTCTGTATATATGTGATTTGGGAGGTGGGGGTGATATGTGCAAACAAGCACATATTTTGGCCAAAGGTTACTGCTGGTCACAAGAAGGTTGGTGCTCGTCAAGAGGAGCAGATGTCTCCATTAATTATTTTAGTGCTTTTCTAGTTATGAGCAGATACAAGAAATTCTGCTCATAAAATCTTCTGAAAATATCTAACTATCTGAAGGCCTATTCTGTGAGTTTTTCCCCAGAGCACAGAGTGCCTCATTCCTGATTGCCTCCCTGAACTCTTTTCAGGGGGTGTAGGTCAGCAACTGTGGTGGCTAGTGACCTAATCTTTGCAGAGGCAGATGGCAAGTGATAAAAATTTCAGTTGGCAGTGTAAGAAGAAATGTTTTCTCTTTATTAAATATTTGATCTCTGTCTGGAACAAAAATTGATAGAGCTGTTTCTTATAGCTGGCCCACTTAAGGCATTTCAGTTACTTACCAGGAAGCAGAGAATTGAAAGAATTCTCAGACACGTGCTTTCTAAATCTGTTTTCAGATTAGCACCCTTCTGGCTCATTCACAGTCCCCCCATGTATATTACTTTCATGGGCCTTCTCAGCAACTGTTAAAGTTGGTATTGTATTATCTTTCTCACTGGGATAGGATAGGTGAGATGAGTGTTTGGAAATCTTGTGTAATTGCTGTGTTGGTTAGCATGTTGACTGCCATTTTGTTGATTTGCAAAGTTGTTTTCTCTGATTATTCTTTTTAGAAATCAGGAATGGAAGAGGCTTTCCTGGTAGTTCAGTGGAGAAGACTTCTCACTCCCAATGCAGGAGGACGAGGTTTGATCCCTGGTCAGCGAGCTGAATCCCACATGCTGCAACTAAGAGACTTGGCACAGCCAAATAAATAAATAGGAAATTTTTTAAAAAGCAAAAGGAATCTGTAGAGAAGGTAGACCAACAGACCTTTGTCTCACCTAAATTGGTGACCTCACATCTTTGCATCTTCACTACCCTCTTCCTTAGCATTTTAAGTTCTGTGCCAGTCATGGTGCCAAGGGCTTTACATGCATTAATTAATTTATTCATCATAATAACACTCTGAAATCTGTTGAAGGAGAAATTTTTTTAAGTTGAGTCATGACTCACAAATATAAACATGTCTCTGGTTTTATTAATTTAATTAATGATGTAATAACTAAGATGTTGCAGCCAGTCCAAATGAGAATACATTAAGCCATCAGGAATGCTTAATTAAGCACTTACTTTATTGGTGTAAAACTGATCTTTATCCATGGGAAAGTAATGGGTTGCATACCCCTGGACACAATTTGCATTTCTATGTATAAGAACATTTACATTACTCTGTTTTCTGCAAATTGTAGAGTTGTAAAATAACTCAAAGCCAATGAAATGCAGAGAGTAAACTTTTAATAGATTAACAGATAGGACACCCACTAATTTTTTCTTATTTCAAAGTATTTCACAATTTTCCCCCCTGCCCCAAGAAGTACTTCTGTTGTTATTCCTTTCTTCCAGTTAAGGACCTCAAAAGAGGTCAAGTAAATTTTCTAAGGTCTCATAACCAATAAATAGTGGAATCATGTTTAAGCTTCAGTCTTACTGAATCTGGCAAAAAGTAATGCAGTTAATTAAATCATTTTCCCTCTTGGATTTATCATGCTTGAAAAGTTCAATTCAAAACAAGCAAAAATCACAAAAAGGGAGCCCACTGTTTCTTGGTTTCCCTATAGATGTTATAAATTCGTAACCTGAATTCAGTAGAAGGAATCTTTTTTAATATACAATGTTTAAATTAAAAAAAAATTTTTTTTAATGGGGCTTCCCTGGTAGCTCAGTGTTAAAGAATCCACCTGCCAAGCAGGAGACATGGGTTCGATTCCTGATCCATAAAGATCCCACATGCTGGGGAGCAACTAAGCCCATGTGCCACAATTAGTGAATCTGTGCTCTAGAGGCCGGGAGCCACAGCAGAGAAGCCGCCACACCACAACTAGAGAAAAGTCCACGTAGGAACAAAGACCCAGCACAGCCCGATAAATAAAAGTATTTAAAAAATGTAAAATATGACTTAGGGCCATTATTAGTTATCCATTGCTGAGCTCTAACGCCAAAAAATTAGTGGCTTAAAACAACAATAAGGAAAAAAGAAATAAGAATCTATTAACTCAGAGTCTTTGCTGGGTGGTGCTAGCTCACAGTCTCCCATGAGGTTGCAAATGTAATCTTGGCTGCAGCTATATCATCCGAAGGCTCGATTGGAGATGGATGATTGATCAAGGTGGCACACTCGCATGGTGGGCAAAATGGTGCGACTCTTGATGGGAGATACCAGTAAACCCATGTAGGCGTCTTCACAGACTGCCTGAGTGTCCTCAGGCAGAGGGTGGTGTCATCTGCATATCTCAGGTTATTGATATTTCTCCCGGCAATCTTGATTCCAGCTTGTGCTTCCTCCCGCCCAGCGTCTCTCATGATGTACTCTGCATATAAGTTAAATAAGCAGGGTGACATTACACAGCCTTGACGTACTCCTTTCCCTATTTGGAACCAGTCTGTTGTTCCATGTCCAAATCTAACTGTTCCTGACCTGCATACAGATTTCTCAAGAGGCAGGTCTTGAGAAAGACCTGCCTTTTGTGGGTGATCCACACAGTCAAAGGCTTTGGGATAGTCAATAAAGCAGAAATAGATGTTTTTCTGGAACTCTCTTGCTTTTTTGATAATGCAACAGATGATGGCAATTTGATCTCTGGTTTCTCTGCCTTTTCTAAATCCAGCTTGAACATCTTTAAAGTTCATGGTTCACATACTGTTGAAGCTTGGCTTGGAGAATTTTGAGCATTACTTTACTAGCGTGTGAGATGAGTGCAATTGTGTGGTAGTTTGAGCATTCTTTGGCATTGCCTTTCTTTGGGATTGGAATGAAAACTGAACCTTTTTCAGTCCTGTGGCCAGTGCTGTTTTTTCCAAATTTGCTGGCATATTGATTGCAGCACTTTCACAGCATCGTCTTCTAGGATTTGAAGTAGCTCAACTAGAATTCCATCACCTTCACTAGCTTGGTTCATAGTGATGCTTCCTATGGCCCACTTGACTTTGCATTCCAAGATGTCTGGCTCTAGGTGAGTGATCATACCATCATGATCATCTGGGTCATGAAGATCTTTTTTGTATAGTTTTTCTGTGTATTGTTGCCACCTCTTCTTAATATCTTTTGCTTCTGTTAGGTCCATACCATTTCTGTCCTTTATTGTGCCCATCTTTGCATGAAATGTTCCCTTGGTATCTCTAATTTTCTCGAAGAGATGTCTTTCCCATTCTATTGTTTTCCTCTATTTCTTTGCACTGATCTCAGGAAGGCTTTCTTATCTCTCCTTGCTATTCTTTGGAACTCTGCATTCAAATGGATATACCTTTCCTTTTCTCCTTTGCTTTTCACTTCTGTTTTTTTCACAGCTTTTTGTAAGGCCTCCTCAGACAGCCATTTTGCTTTTCTGCATCTCCTTCTCTTGGGGATGGTCTTGATCCCTGTCTTCTGTGCAGTGTCACCAACCTCCGTCCATAGTTCATCAGGCACTCTGTCTATCAGATCTAGTCCCTTAAATCTATTTCCCACTTCCACTACATAATCGTAAGGGATTTTATTTAGGTCATACCTGAATGGTCTAGTGGTTTTCCTTACTTTCTTCAGCTTAAGTCTGAATTTGGCAATAAGGAATTCATGATCTGAGCCACAGTCAGCTCCCGGTCTTAATTTTGCTGACTGTATAGAGCTTCTCCATCTTTGGCCGCAAATAATATAATCAATCTGATTTCGGTATTGACCATCTGGTGATGTCCATGTGTAGATTCTTCTCTTGTGTTGTTGGAAGACAACATCACAAGACTTCATGTAAAAATCTGGATTTCTGGCTACTTTAGAAAAATGAGTTCTGGCAACCCTGCATTCCCACCTGACAATAAGCAGTTGGAGTTGAGTGGCTGCTGCTCACTTTAGAAAGAATATGCACTTTCTGAATTCATCCTGGTTCCTATTCAACTCACTTATATGACCTACTGAGCTTTTGTGCTATACTGGTGATTTCTGACAAATGAAATGTATGCAGGGTGAGACACCACCACTCACAGACCCAACTCTTAAAACAACCCATATGATCATCTGTGCTCTCTGTCCTCTCCCAGCTGCTGGCTGGATATCTATGCTCAGAGCACCCTCAGGAGTCATGCATTGAAGATGGTAGAACCTCTGAGCCTCCTCTCTGACTGCACAGCTCAGAGTTCCCTCTCCACATTCGCCCTCACCCCTACATTGGACTGTGGAGTGAAACATGAACTTGACTGTGTTTGTTGTCTTAAGGTACTGAGACTTGAAGGTTCTTTTTATGCAACTAGCATTAATACCATAACAAACACCACAAATGGGACCTTGATGTGGGGGTTGCTGTTGTTCAGTCACTAAGTCATGTCTGACTCTTTGTGACCCCATGGACTGCAGCACCCCAGGCTTCCCTGTCCTTCACTATCTCTCAAAGTTTGCTCAGACTCATGTCCACTGAGTCTGTGATGCTATCTAATCATCTCATTTTCTGCCACCCTCTACTCCTTTTGCCTCAATCTTTCCCAGCATCAGGGTCTTTTCCAATGAATCGGCTCTTTGCATCAGGTCGCCAGAGTATTGAAGCTTTAGCATCAGACCTTCCAATGAATATTCAGGGTTGATTTTCTTTAGGATTGACTGGTTTGATCTCCTTGCAGTCCCAGAGGCTCTCAAGAGTCTTCTCCAGTATTACAATTTAAAGGCGGGAACTCCTAAAATAAAAAATCCAGAAAACCTGAAATAAGTGGCACTGGCTTAGCATGCCAGTTGTGGGAAGAAAGGAAACTGATCCCGGAGGCAGAAAAGGTGGCAATGCATGCTGTCATGGCAAAAACTTGGCAAGAATTCTCAGTTGAGAGGCCAGCCATATGCTTCCTGACTGTCAGCTCCAAGAGAAGCAGTTGGAAGGAATCAAACTGTTAGTGCTTTTTGGCCACAAGTGGCTGGCACATTTGGGCAGTTTGCAGGGAGAAGTGAAAGAAAATAGAAAAACTACATTAATTGGAAGTCTTGAAGTAGACTACATCTAGACCTCAAATGGTAGGAAATAAAAGTGAGAAAATTGTGAGCAACAGAGAACGGCTATGTCACCACCACCTCTCGGCACAGATCACCTCCCAGGTGTGGCTTTCCATTTCGATCCTGACGTCATCCAGGTGGCTGCCATTAAGATGAGGGAGGCATGAGGATAAGGGGGAAAGATATAAAGAATGTTGAGAACACTGCCTGCAACAGTGTTCGGTCTTCAGTTTGTGGCATAGGAACTGTCTAGAAGGAAATCAATGGGAAGTCTGTTAGGTTTTTGCACAAATGATATTTCCAAAGAAAACAGAAGTCTGGGACAAAGATGAGTCAAGGCACAGAACAGGACTCCCCTGGTGGTACAGGGAATAAGAATCCACCGCCAATGCAGGGGACATGGGTTCCATCCCTGGTCCGGGAAGTCTCCACATGCTGCAGGGCAGCTAAGCCTGTGCACCACAACTACTGAGCCCTCGCTCTAGAAATCCTGCTCTGTAACAAGAGAAACCGCTGCACTTCGATGAAGAGTAGCCTCTGCTTGCCGCAACTAGAGAAAGCCTGTGAGTAGCAATGAAGAGCCAAAGCAACCAAAAATAAATTTTAGAAAAAGGTACAAAGCAACAACCAGCCTTGGACTTACAGGTTTCCATGAGAAGGAGGCAGACTACAAAATCTGCATAGTGTCAGAGATAATTTACTCCCCATCACTCACGTCAGATATTGCCACAGAGGATAGATAATGAACAATGAAGAGAATTCCAGAAGAGTGGAACCAGGGGTCACAGAGAAATATGGACAAGATAATGCCTCTCATATAGGAGAGCGAGAGTCCAATCAAAAGACATTTTCCAGTGCTTTCTGGTCAGGGAAATGTCTCAATGCCTGACCAACCACTTTGGGCCACTGTCGGCTTTCTTTTACTGCTTCCCTTTCCAGATGGGACCCTGAAGCTCCTTGTCTCTGCTCGCCAGTGTATATTTGGGGACGAGAAAGGAGCAGGGGCAGACGACTCCTCTTTTTAGTTTGCAAAGTACTCAACCAAAAAGAACAACATGTGAACCAAATAGAACTGGCTGAGCATCACCGAGGTCTGCTGCTGCTGCTGCTAAGTCGCTTCAGTCGTGTCCGACTCTGTGCGACCCCATAGACAGCAGCCCACCAGGCTTCCCCGTCCCTGGGATTCTCCAGGCAAGAACACTGGAGTGGGTTGCCATTTCCTTCTCCAATGCATGAAAGTGAAGAAGTCACTCAGTCGTGTCCGGCTCTTAGTGACCCCATGGACTGCAGCCTACCAGGCTCCTCCGTCCATGGGATTTTCCAGGCAAGAGTACTGGAGTGGGGTGCCATTGCCTTCTCCGACACCAAGGTCTAGAGCTTTGGATAATGTTTTAGGAAGTGAGCGGGGAGGAGTTTATTCTACAAATGGGAGGAAGAATGAAATGTAGTTATTGACCATGTATTTTCCACGGTCATTTCTTTTTCTTCCTAGGCATTAAGTTAAACTGCACTTCTCAGGCTCTCCTGCAACTGGTGTGGGTGTGCAGAGGGAACACTGACTGAGTTCTGCCCAGTGAGATGTGGCCAAAGTTGATGTATGCTGTTTCCAGTTTTGGTCCCTAAAACACCACCACCATCCTTTCTACTCTCTTTGTCCCTCATCTGCTAGCGGACGTCAACATCTAGGGCAACACTAGTTTCCAAATGAACCACACAGACCAGGCACCCCCCAGCTGACAACATTGAACTCTTTGAGAACAGCAAATATACTTTCATTGCATTAAGTCACTGAGTTTTTGGGTTTATTTATTTACACAGAAACTAGTATAAAGTATGCTAATAAAATTTCCAGTATGCTGATTGAACATGCTACATCTTACATGACCAGTGGACTGTTTAATCTTTATTCAGAGATTCCAGACCTTTTAAATACATTATTTCAGCGGTTATATGATTGCAGCCCAGCTGACTTGATAAATTTAATTTTCTGAAGGTTGCATTTCTGACACAAATATACCCACCCATAATGGAATAATGAATATCATACCTCAACGGGCCTGAGGGGTGGGCCAAAAAGGGATGCCATGGGAAGTAGTTAAAACCTTAAAACTGTTTTCGGGTATGGTCCTAGGTCCAATCCTGAGTCAACATCATAGATGGTCTGTCATCTAACATCCAACCAGGGTGTTCAGAAGAGAGGGAAGAAGAAGCAGAGAAGCTAGTCAGAGGACAGTGAGGCAACACAGACATTAGCAATGGCACGAAGCCATCACCACCTTAGGCTGGCGAGAAGCAGGGAGAAGGTGATAGAATGAGATCCCAGGAGTTACGGTCACCAAGCAGAAGACAGTTAAGGCCGGCATGTCCGTAGGTGATGGAGACCCCAGAAGAGGGTCAGCAACTTTGGGGAGATGCCTCCCTAGACAGCGAGGGGAGGAAGAGAAGATTCTGCCATTCTCACCAACATCTCCCACTGACTAAGCCTGCTGGAAGACAACTGACCCTAAGAAAGTTGGCTTTCCGTAGCCAGCCCCCTGCCTCACCAGGCAGGGCAGGGGCATGGCAGGCAACAGATCTGAGCACATAAGCATAAGACCCACAGAAGCTGGTTTAAAAAAAAAAAAAACAGATATAGAACATTCTATTCTCAGTAAAAATAAAAGGTCAAGTGTCAGAGCAACTTAAAAGAGTGTTGCAATCAAAGGTGGGATGTTTTTAAATTTCTTGCTTTTGAGAGGTCCTGTTCCAGTTGTTGTGATTTAAGTCATCACTTTTTTCATGTTTTATGTTAGGTTATGGAGAAGCCAGCATGTGGGTGAACTTCTTTATCCTGTGTCCTCTCACCCCCTGTTATTCTGCAAAGCTCTACCGTGTTACTTCCTTTATACTGCTGACTATAAACTGTAGCTATTTTATTTGTTCACTTGTTAAATGGGTCTGATTGCCTTACTGGTTGTAGGCTTCAGGATGTTTTCCTTAGCACAATACCTGTAAATGCTCATAGAAGATACTGTATAAGTATTCATTGAATAAATGAATGAGGTAGGTACCACTGTGATCCCCATTGTATACAGTGCTGTCCAATACAGTAGGTCTGCTGCTGCTGCTGCTAAGTCGCTTCAGTCGTGTCCGACTCTGAGCGACCCCATAGACGGCAGCCCACAAGGCTCCCCCCGTCCCTGGGATTCTCCAGGCAAGAACACTGGAGTGGGTTGCCATTTCCTTCTCCAGCGCATGAAAGTGAAAAGCAAAAGTGAAATCAGTTGTGTCCGACTCTTAGAGACCCCATGGACTGCAGCCCACCAGGCTTCTCTGTCCATGGGATTTTCCAGGCAAGAGTACTGGAATGGGGTGCCATTGCCTTCTCCAGTACAGTAGCTACTGGTCACATATTACTATTTGAGTTTAAATGGTTTAGCTACTGTGGGAAACAATATGGCTATACTTTAGTGTATACTTACAAATTTGCTAAGAAGGTAGGTGGTATATTACGTGTTTTTATCATCATCATCATATAATAAGAGGAAAAGGGCAGAAGGAGACTTTTGGAGGTGATGGATAAATTTATGCCAAATTGTGATGGTTTGACAGGTATATACTACTTATCTCCAAACTCATCAAGTAGTATACATTAAATATGTACAGTTTTTTTATATGTCAATCATAGCTCAATAAAGTGGTTTTTAAAATAAGCTAACTTTTAAAATGTCAATTAATTAAAACATAAATACAATTTAAAATCCAGTTCTTTTGTCATATTAGCCACATATCAAGTACTCAGAAATGATGCATGGCCAGTGGCCACCACCAAAGAGTAGACACGGTACATTTACCTCATCACAAAATTCTTGGAAAGTGCCAGATAATAGAGGAAGCTGGCTGAGAGGAGGAGCTGGGATTCAAGCCTATGTCTGAGTGACTTCAAAGGTGGAATTCTTAACTGCATAAGGTAGTATCATTATTATTATTAGTTGCTTAGTCCTATTTTCAATCTCAGCCCCTTTGAAGGATTTATAGGGAGCTTCAAGCCTGGCTACATCCTAGGGTAAACAATTGTCCCATGGGGTTTGCTGGAAACAGAAAACTCTGAGGCAAACAGTGCCACTTCATTATCAAGATTCTCAATTGAGGTTATTGCAGGTAAATAGATGGGCTCACTCAGCTCCATTTCAGCTCCCTGTAACATGCCGTATACAATACAAAAAAGATCTTAATGACCCAGATAACCACAATGGTGTGATCACTCCCCTAGAGCCAGACATCCTGGAATTCAAAGTCCCAAGTTGGCCTTAGGAAGCACCACTACAAACAAAGCTACTGCCAGTGATGGAATTCCAATTGAGCTATTTCAAATCCTAAAAGATGATGTTGTGAAAGTGCTACACTCAATATGCCAGCAAATTTGGAAAACTCAGCAGTGGCCACAGGACTGGAAAAGGTCAATTCTCATTCTAATCCCAAAGAAAGGCAATGCCAAAGAATGTCCAAGCTACCACACAATTGCACTCATCTCATACACTAGCAAAATAATGCTCAAAATTCTCCAAGCTAGGCTTCAACAGTACATGAATTGAGAACTTCCAGATGTTCAAGCCGGATTTAGAAAAGGCAAAGGAACCAGAGATCAATTTCCAGTATCCATTGGATCCTAGAAAAAACAAGAGAATTGCAAAAAAACATCTACTCCTGCTTCACTGACTACGCCAAAGCCTCTGACTGTGTAGATCACAACAAACTGCAGAAAATTCTTAAAGAGATGGGAATACTAGACCACCTTACCTGTCTCCTGAGAAATCTGCATGCAGGTCAAGAATCAACAGTTAGAACCAGACATAGAACAACAGATTGGTTCCAAATTGGGAAAGGAGTACATCAAGGCTGTGTACTGTCACCCTGCTTATTTAACTTATATACAGAGTACATCGTGCGAAATGCCAGGTTAGATGAAGCACAAGCTGGAATCAAGATTGCTGGGAGAAATATCAGTAACCTCAGATATGCAGATTACACTACCCTTATGGCAGAAAACAAAGAGGAACTAAAGAGCTTCTTGATGAAAGGGAAAGAGGAAAGTGAAAAACCTGGCTTAAAACTCAGCATTCAGAAAACTAAGATCATGGTATCTGATCCTATCACTTCATGGCAAATAAATGGGGAAACAATGGAAACAGTGACATACTTTATTTTCTTGGGCTCCAAAATCACTGTGAACAGTGACTGCAGCCATGAAATTAAAAGACACTTGCTCCTTGGAAGAAAAGCTATGACCAACCTAGACAGCATATTAAAAAGCAGAGATATTACTTTGCTGTCAAAGGTCCATCTAGTCAAAGCTATAGTTTTTCCAGTAGTCATGTATGGATGTGAGAGTTGAACTATAAAGAAAACTGAGGGCCAAAGAATTGATGCTTTTGAACTGTGGTGTTGGAGAAGACTCTTGAGAGTCCCTTGGACTGCAAGGAGATCAAACCAGTCCATCCTAAAGGAGATCAGTCCTGAATATTCATTGGAAGGACAGATGCTGAAGCTGAAACTCCAATACTTTGGCCACCTGATGAGAAGAGCTGAGTCATTGGGAAGCCCCTGATGCTGAGAAAGATAGTAGGCAGAAGGAAAAGGGGACGACAGAGGATGAGATGGTTGGATGGCATCACCGACTCAATGGACATGAGTTTGAGTAAGCTCCAGGAGTTGGTGATGGACAGGGAAGCCTGGTGTGCTGCAGTTCATGGGGTCACAAAAAGTCAGCCATGACTGAGCAACTGAACTGAACTAAACATGCCGTATCAGTTGCTACACATGAGAAAATTGAAGATGTCAGTTTCCCAGGCCCTGCTAGTGCCTGGGTCCTGTACACCGCTTAGCTCTGCCAAGCAGATGCAGCTGGACAGCATGTGGAAGTCCAGACGGAGGAGGAGGCCCGACTTCTGCCGTTTCGTCTGGTGGGCGGTGGCATGGCAGCAGGGGTCCTGGTGTCTTGTCCTGGACACCATGGATTTGGACAGACAGAATATAGGGCATGAATTCTGGACCTTTCCATTCAGCCTGAGACAGCCCTGGACCCAAGGGTGCAATGACTCCCTGGTTTCTTGGTTTACTATTGTACCAGAAGTAGCAGCTCCCTTGCAGCAGTTCCCTTAGGAAGGTGATCCTGTGGTGGGATTCACTGCTGGGAGCTCAGCCTAGAGGCTGTTCCTTTAGCCTTTCAGAGATTTTTATTCACCCAGTTCCCTGTACTAATTCATTTTATGTAGGAATGAGTTAAAGCAGCTTTTATTATTTGTAGCTGACGAAACTTCAGGATTCAGAGGGGACTTCACTCAGAAAACAGGAAAACTATAAGACAAATTTGAATGTCCTGAATGCTGGGACCTAATCAAAGACTCTTCCTTCCACTGCTGTCATTCTCAAAGGAAAATGCATACCCCTTATTCATCAGCATGCCCCCAAATATTGGAACTTTGGTGATGAAGAGATGAATATATATACGTATATATATTCATATGTATATATACACACACATACACATATGGATATAGATACAGAAGTGGGCTTCCCAGGCAGCACAGTGGTAAGAGTCCACCTGTCAACGTAGGAGACGCAAGAGACCAGGTTCCATTCCTGAGTCAGAAGATCCCCTAAGAGTAGGAAATGGCAATCTGCTCCAGTATTCTTGCCTGGAAAATTCCATGGACGGAGGAGGGAGCCTGGTGGGCTACAGTCCACGGGGTCCCAAAGAGTCAAACACACACACACATAGATATAGATCAGATCAGATCAGTCGCTCAGTCGTGTCCAACTCTTTGCGACCCCAAGAATCACAGCACGCCAGGCCTCCCTGTCCATCACCAACTCCCAGAGTTCACTGAGACTCAGGTCCATCGAGTCGGTGATGCCATCCAGCCATCTCATCCAGATACTCATTTTCTTCCCTCTTCCATGTGCTGGAATGCTCTTCTAAACCTCTCTTCACAGTGCTTCACACCTCAGTCTCTCAGCCCTCAGAAACCGGTATCAGTGTGGCTTCCTCAACTACCTGCATGTAAACTGGTTCCTTTCTCCCAATAATTCTCTTTCACGTCATTTCGTTTAATTTTTATGTTACGTAACACAGACTGTATTTATTGTTTATTTTCTGACTTTCCTTGTCCCCCTCCCCAAAGGAATGTGTGCTCCGGAATGGGAGGGACTTCTCTGCCTTGCTCATCACTGTAACTGGAACAATGGTTTGCACATCGTTTTAAAATATTTGTTGAATAGATATACAAAATAGAAAAATGGCAATAGCTGGCATATTTTTTAAAAGGGAGGGAAAAAAGCCCTTTTGGAAACAAAAGTCTAAGACACTGGACAGCAAAAACATTTCAGTGAGAAGTAAAGGGACTCAGTAGTTTAAAAGGCAGTGTTGTGTGGGCAGTGGATACTATATCAGGTGTCTGCAACCGTGGTGTAAAATCTGCAGGTGACAGCAGGTACACCATCTTTTGGGAGGGCGGCATGGTGGTTGAGTTACAAAACGTGAGGTTCTAGGGCCATCCAGACCTGACTCAAATGTCTGTTAGATTTTCTGCTGTGTGACCTTGGACCCATTAGCCTCTCTAAGCTCTAGTTTGCTCATACAAAATATGAGCTAATAATAGTATCCAAATCCAACTCACATGACTACCTTGCTAATTAAAAAAGATGACACTTCCAGTGTGCTTAGTACAGTGTATGGCATGTAAGAACTCAATAAATGTTAGATAATAAGCCTACTGACAATTTGCTAAAGCCAGATACATTCCTAAACTTATGCCCAGTATTTGGGGTCACTCTGATTATAGCTTATCAAATTCCTAGGTAGTCACACTCCCATCTCCCTTCACCATTGGTAATGGTGACCTATAAATCATCATTGGTAGGTGCTCAAAAAATAGTAGTGAGTAACAGGAAGTTAGTTCATGTGGGGTGTGTTTCATTCCTGTACACACAGTTATTACTGTAGTGGCAACTGCTGATGTTTTGTTTTTCCACTTCTATTGACCAAAAAAGAAAAAACAACAACAACCAAAAAAACCCAACAACAAAAACTAAAATATTCCATCAAGCCATATAGAAAAAATAGTAAAAAGAACGGGATTGGCCTAAACCCTCTCCAGTGGTTCATTTTGGTGAATAATCTTCCTGACATTCGATTTGCCCTATTGAGAGGAACAGGGTCAATTCATCTTTTCAATCAGCAAGTGTTTATGAAGTGCCCACATGTTTATGACATAAGAGAGCCTAAGAATACCTCCTGCACTTCCCCCTCCACCTTAGTTAGCTTCTATTCAGCATTCAGAATTCAGCAAATGTCATTTCATCTACTAAAGTTTAAGACGAGTCCAGGTCACCCTGGTATGTGCCCTCATGGCACTGGGAGTCTTTCCGTTTTTGCATTTCTCGGAGTGATGGTTACGCTTTTGCTGTTGTGATTACGTGCTTAAGGCCTGTCCATTCTGTAATCTGGATAAGGATGGGAACTTTGTTTCTGCGTAAGACTATGTCCTTGGTACTTGGTATGGTACCTGCTGTGTAGCAGTTGCTCAATTCTGAAGAAAGGAGAAGAGGGAGGCTCTGATGAAGTGGTCCTCAGAATCTCTCCATGACACTGTTATTCACAGGGCGGTTTTGTTGGGTTTTGGTGGTCTTTGACTCCCTGAAGCAGTGCTACCCCCTAGGGCCCTGAAGAAAGCACTGTCGTCGAAGTGAAAAGCACGGTCATCGAAAATAGCACAGTCCTTGAAAATAGCCTCCTGAGGTGCCTCATGCGAATCTCTAAGAAAGGCCCCGACACCAATAGCAGAAGAGGAAAAAATGAAAGAAAGACGTCATCGTGGGTGGATAGTATTCTGACAGTTAAAATTCTAGTAATTCTTTTTAAACTATGTCTTGAAGAGTATCCTTTCCCAAGCTCATACTGTGTCATCAGTGTGGTTATTAAGTGGTAAAAAGCTTGGGCACATTGGATTTTATTTCCATTTTAGCAAGGAACTAGAATTTCTACAGTGATATAATGATGGCATGGTGGACAGGTTTTAATCTCTGTCTTCCAAAAAAAGTAAATTAAAAGTCTAATTAATAGTAGTTAAAAACTAGTGCTGACCTCCCTCTTTTTATGGGGGGAGGGGAAGAGAGAGGGAGGAAAGAAGGCAAGTGGGGAGTGTGGAGTTAGACTGAAACAGACAGATATTGATATGGCTTACCTATCAGTGTAAGTACAAGAATGTCATGATCATATCTACATTTTTAAAGGATCACCCTTCTTAAATATAAATCCCAGAGAGAATATAAGTAGAAGGTCTTGCTTCTTTTTTGCATATTTTGTCTTACATGCTGAAACCACCAGATTCCCAGTTGCCCAGACTGGAAACATAAAAATTATCCTGGCCTTACCTCTTCCTCGTTGTGCAGTTGGTTACTAAGTCCTATGAATTCTTTAAACAGTTTTTGAGTCCCCTTAGTGATCTCATTCTGAATGGTATGTCCTTCACTTGGTCCCATCTCACTTCTTTCCTGGTTGTTTCCAGTAGTCGTCTATCTGGTCCCTCCAACTAGGGACCTCCTCCCCTATTTTGTTCTCCAGACTGATGCCAGAGATCCTTCCAGAATGCGAATCTAGGAGTTTTTCCACAATCTAAAACTCTTCAGTGGTTTCTAATGGCTTTCAGGAAAAAAGTCTGAATTGATTCCTATGGTGCAGAAAGCCATCTGAGATTTGGACCCCATCTCACGTTTTTGGCCATCACTCACCTCCTCCCTCGGTAGGTTGCCTTTCGGCCTTGTTGATCTCCTGGCAGGTTCCCAAGCGTGCCAGATGGTTTCAAAACACCTGCAGAGCCTCCACTCCCTCAGTTCTGAATGGATTTCCTTCAGCGTTCCATGATGAAATTCCATGATTGGTCAAACTTCAGTTTAAGGGTCATTTCCTCCCTGAAGCGTATTTTAACACCCATCTCAGCCCCATCTTCCTCTTCTCTTCCCTGTTCCATCATTGCTCACTCTCTGGAGTCCTTTGGAGTTCCCTTCCATAGTATAGGTGACACACTTTGTTTCATTCACTGCAAAATTCACTGTGAAGACAAGTGGGCCTTAGGAAGCGAGCTCTACCCTTAGGATATGTATATATTTCTGTATGTATGTTATTTTCAACAAGAAGTTTAAAAGGAAAAAGTCCCTAGGTTATTCTTATGTACCCATATGATGGAGAATCATTGACTTACCTGTCTCTGTCTCTCTCTGTCTATGAATTGTAAGCCCTTAGAGGGCAATGAAGCCATTTGTTTTGACTTCGTACTTACTCCCAGCATTTATTTCACTGCCTACAACATAGTGCACTCATAATAAATGACTGGTAAATAAATGAATGAACAGAGGGAGAGAGTGCCTTGTGGGTTCTTCCTCCTTCTCTCTCTTCCAAACATTATTTGTTCCATTCCCCTGCTGGAGCACATCATAGTTCATACCTCAAAATGACACCTCTGAACCGCAACCTCCCCGCACCCCCCTGACTCCCACACACCCCATAAACCTGCGATGTGCCACCTGGCTTCCTCTCTATCACATGCAAGGTATAACCAATTCAAGGCACCCAGAGCAAAGACGAGAGAAAGGAAGCAGGCAGAGGATGTTCTGTCCCCAGCACCAGTGCTCCTGCCCTACCTGGGTCTGAGCCACCTGGCTCAGGCCTTCCTCACCATGCCTGGGAATCATGCTGGAGAGGATATGTCCTTGGATACACTGCATTGCTAACTCTCTGCATTTCTGCTCTAAAGTGCTTCCTAAACTACTGAGCTTAAATTATGTCAATTTGAAAGCTTTATATTTGAATATTTAGGAGTGACAATCCAGGCGTTTTGTTTTTAGCAAATTTACAGTAGAAAGTGAGAGACACGCTGGGGAAATACCACCCAAGTCATTTATTCAGTCACAAATAATTACCAAGAGCTTCCTAAGGATAGTTATGAAAGAGAGTCATCTGCCTTAATGGAGATTACAGTGTAGTTGGGGGAGACGCACAATCAAATATTGAGCTTTTTTATAGCACTTATGATGGGCTGGACACTTTACATATATATTCATTTTATCACTGTAACAACTCAGTCATGTCCTATTATACCCCCATTGTGGTGTTACAAACTGATAGTCATGAAGGTCAAGCGTAGGAGGAGGGAGCTCTAATCTTGTTCCAAGGGTCAGGGAAGGCTACTTTAAGAGGTTGAAGTAGAGATCTGAAGACTGAGTTGGAATCTGGTAAACAGACATCTGGGAACACGCAAGGGAACACAGCAGATGAAAAGGGATGTTCGTGTGTTTGAGGAACTGAAAGGCTGCTCTATAGAGGGAGAATCAGGAGCTCAAGGTGAGGCAGGGGCCAGGTCACCTAGGTTTTTCCTTCATATTTTCAAATAAGATGATAACGTCAGGGAAACAAAAATAGGAGAATTAAGACTTATTCTTTAATGTGCGTGCGAGCTCAGTCGAGTCCAGCTCTGTGCAACCCTGTGGACTCTAGCCCGCCAGGTTCCTCTGTCCATGGGATTCTCCGGGCAAGAATACTGGAGTGGATTGCCATGCCCTACTCAGGGGATCTTCCCCGCCCAGGGATTGAACCCAAGCCTCCTGTGTTTCCTCCATTGGATTCTTTGTCATTTAACCACCTGGTTTATTCTTTGCTTTGTTCTTAATAACCTCAGCCATCCCTCTGTGGCTCAGTTTCCATATCTAAAAAAAAGGAGTCAAGGGACCTGTGCACTCAAGTGGTCATGGGTCCTAAAGCTGATTCCAGGTTAGACTGCTGGAAGGAATTCCCATCCAGGTACAGGCCCCTGGCTGCTGCTGAGTGTTCTGAGGCCTCTGACTCCTCTGTAGATTAAATAAGTGCAGATGATGGAGAACATCACACACAGTAAGTTACACAATAAACATGACTGTGAGTATGGTTTATTCCCCTTGTTGGAAATGAAGGGCGATCTGCTAATAATAACAGTAATAAGGATAACCAACTCTTCGGGGCATTTACTGTGCACCAGGACTGTAGCAGATTTCTCAAGACAGTTTCTAGAGTCAAGAGCTGAGGCCTCAAGGGATTGCACAACTTTGGGAAGGTCCTCAGCACCCAAATTTGTCCTGCCTACTGAGCATGCCCAGTCCTGTTTCATGAAACCAGGTGTGTTAACTTGAGCAATGAGTTTCTCAGGGTTTGTTGGGTGCCTGAGTTGGAGTTTGAATCCAGCTCTGACTCCAGGGTTGTGGTGCTGTCTCCCCTGTGATGCTGCCTGCCCCTCTGAAAACACAGGCAACTCCTTAGTCTATAAATAGGGTGACATTGTCTCTTCAGCGTCCTTTCTGGGTGAGGAAAGTGCTTTTTATAGCTTGGGACTGCTTCTGTTTACTTGGTCTCTTCCAGCACCGGTTAATCCCGCCTACATCTATGTCCTTCACTGTCCTTACACTGTATTCCTAGGTTCCTCCCTGTAAAAGACAACTCCATGAGGCCACATGGTGTCTGTGAGTGCCAGTAAAGAAATTACACTCCCCTCCCTCTCCAAATCTGCCTACCTGTCTATAAATAATCGTTCTCCTTCTTCCCCTCGTGCCTGTGAGTAGTTTGGTCACTTAACTAAACCCAGAGAAACACATATACGCTCACAAAGCTTTCAGGGAGGAGGGGACAACGTGAATGACCTTGCAAAGGTATCTAGCTCGGTGCGGACAGGATTAGCAAACCCAAACCTCTACATATATTTATTGCCTCCCCCCTCCCCCTGCCCGCATTCCTCCCGAAGCTGCTCGTTCCTCTCGCGCCGGCCTCGCCCAGTCCCTTCTCGGCTTGCTCCGCCATACAAAGCCCAACCCGCCCATCTCTTCTTTGCGAAGCCGGAGAACTTCAGTCCCCATGTTGAAGCTCGGCGGTGGCGGGCAGGACTGGGCATGCTCAGTAGCGGGGACAGGTCTGGGAGGCGAGGAAGCCTCGTTTGAAGTCGCGCGACTGGGGCAGCGGGGGAAGGCGGGCTCTGGGGGCCCCGGCTGGGGGTGCGCGGGGATCCCCAATTCCGCGCCGGGAGCGGGCATGCTCCAGGCGGGCGCCGGGGGGCCGGCACTCGAGGGGCAGGGCGTGGAGGAGGTGGGAACGCCGGAGGGAGGAGGGGAGGAGCGCCCGGCTCGCCATCCTCCAGCGCCGGCTCTGCGGCTGCTGAATCGGAAGCCGCAAGGAGGATCCGGGGAAATAAAGACGTCCGAGAATGACCTCCAGCGAGGCCGTCTGAGCCGGGGCCCGCGCGCCGCCCCACCAGCCTCTGGCATGGGCGACCACGGCGGGCAGCCTGAGCGCTCGGCCCCGCACGCCCCGGGGACTCCCGCCGGCGTCGGCGCTGCAGCCGTGAACGGGCTGCTGCACAACGGGTTCCACCCGTCGCGCCTCTGCAGCCGGGGCCCCCCGGGCGGCGGCGACGCGGCACCCCCGCGCCTGCCGCTCCAGCCAGAGCTCCAGCCACAGCCGCCGCCCCCTCAGCACGATTCCCCCGCCAAGAAATGCCGGCTGCGGAGGAGGATGGACTCCGGGAGGAAGAACAGGCCGCGTAAGTCTCTCAGGGAGGGGAGCGCGGGCGCAGAACGGGGCGCGACCCCCAGGAGCGGCGGGACAGGCACCTAAGCGCGCCCGGGGCATCCCAGCCCCGGCTGTCTGGGGACGGCTTTGAGGGGGCGCACGGGACTGATTCTTTCCCCAGGGGCGCCAGGCGCTACAGATCCCTTTCCTGCTTTCATCTGTAAAATGGGCCGGTTTGACTCGGCTTCTGAGCTGCTCCTCGGGTAACGGCTCTGCAGAAGGCAAACGCGCTAATTTGTCGGTGGGAAAATGCACGTGTGCCAACATTTGGTGCGGTCCGGGAGTAGGAGTCGAGCAGCGGTGGGGGGCGAGCCTGAGCTGCCGTCGCCCTTCTCCTCGTCCTTTTCTGAGAGCTCATCTTTCTGGGGTTGGCGCTCAGGCAGTCAGCCTGCCCTTTGAATCGCAGAGGAGCCGCCAGCTCCCTGGGTCTATTGGCGAGCGCGAGGTCTGGAGGCGTGGAGTTTGACAGCCCCCCAAATCACAGCCTATTAGAGGCTGTTTCCTCGCAGCCAATGAGAGGACTTGTTGGGAGGGACACACCCACTGATACCATGTGGGCCGGAACTATGTGGACCAATGAAGATTGGAGGTGGATTTTTTTTTTTTTTTTTTTCGGAGAATGGGGAGGTAGAGTTGAGGTTTCCAATAGTAATATACAGTGCTGAAAGCTGAAATGCGTAATTTCACAATCTAAAGCTTGTATATATGTTAGTTTGAGAAGAGTCTCTCCCCCACTGAACGTTCTGAGATGCAAATTTGTAGATCAAGTATACAGCTGTTTCTTATCTGAGCCGAACTTCTTTCAACTTGTTACCTCTTTCTGGGTCTCCCCAATGAAGCTTATAAATGGCAAAAAGCAAAGTAAGTAGAATGCATGCTAATAACGTGATTGCATTCAAACATGCATATTTGCGTATAGGTTATTTATTGTTTCATACAGGGAAATTGCTAGATATACTTTAGATTCATCTGTAAAACCTTGATATTTGGCAACTTCACTTTTTGCTGTTTCTGTTTATTATCTTAGACTCTTAGCTTTTCTGCATTCAGTTAAAGTCTGAGACTTTGGGAAGCTTTTTAACCCAACTGTGGGACTCAGTAACTCTGATACTTGTGTTTTGTAAGTCTGAAAGTTCAGGTTCAAAGTTAACTTCTTGTCAGGAACTTTGAACCCACACAGCAGATTGGTAGGGTTGTAAGGAAGGCATCTAAAACCTGAATTTCTGTTTTCTTTTGTTTTTGAACCTTGTTAGAAAATGACTTTATTTATGCACTAGTATTGATTGTTTATGATTTATTAACCTGTTTTACTTCTTTTGAAGCCACATTTCATTTATTTCTCTGATTTACTTTAACAAACTATATTAGAGTTTAAAATGTAAATAGCTAAAATATAACAAAGAGAACTGCTTTGAGTTTTTATGTAGTATTGCGAGCATAAATGGTCTATGTTTGAGTGTATCATACCTCTTGAAATAATTTTTGAGGAATTGAAAATATACTCTCAACAATTTTCTCTGCAGGAAGGCAGAGGAATAACCTTGAGGCTTAACTTTTGCTTGAAAATCCACTGGAAGCATTATTTAGAATATAAGAAAGTATAAATTTATGCCTGTGTGTTTTGTCAGGTATTGAAATAGGTTTTGTATTTTTTTTTTTAATGAAAACCGTACGTATTTTAAGTTTAGTGATCATACTTACTTATCAACTTTTTAAAAAAATTCATCAGAATTGGTGTTTCATTAGCCTATTTTTTCCTCAAATTTGAACAAACGTTTCTGAAATAAATTTTACATGTTCTAAGCCACATCTGCTGTGTTCACTACCAAATTTTCTTAGTTGAAATTAGGTTTAATTTAGGATCCTTATACCTTGTGTATTAATATTCAAGTATCTTTTTACAAAAAAAAAGAAAAAATTTGCCAAATCAGTTGATTTTTTAGGTAATCTAAAACAAATCTACTTAGACTTAAGTATCTCTCTGTTTTCTGATGACTGATAAATTTTACATAAGCAATTATTACAAAGAGTATTTACATGCTTTAAATGAAATTTAAATGAAATTTAATTTACTTGAGTGTATTGTTGATAAAATCATCAAAGTTGGACAAATAACTACTTCCTACTTACAGTCTGCAACTTCAGACTCCTGTTTCTATCTGAACCAGAAGTGCTTTAGGACAGCCAGGTATCACTTCTGTCAGATAGGCACCTGGAATGCATATGTGGGTAGATGTGTTTCTATTTAGTAATATATTGGGTAGAGTGCAATACACTTTGAAATACTGCATTTTTGAAAACAATGAATGCAACGAAACAGGCAATTCAGTAGTTTTTGATTATTTAAAAAAATTAAATCTAATCCCTCAGTACGAGGACTATTCACAATCTTGTAATCTAAAAATCAGAGTAGTGGCAGGTTGATTTTGTTAAACCAGGAAATCTTGTCCACTCTGTTCATCAAAAGTACCATGACCTCACTCACTGTGCTTATCCTTGGAAAGCTTTTCCAAGACTTAACTGTTCATTGAGCTTCCTTGGTTACTTTACCTGTCTCTGCTACTGAGCAATTGTGTGGCCTCAACCAGGTTAGATCTCCTCTTGGAATGCTGGAGTCCACGAAATGATCTTCAAGGGTTGTTTCTTGTACTTTCAAAGTGCTAAGATTCTAAAGAGCTGAGAGTTCTTTCTTCATAACTTCCACCCTAGTCATCTAGTCTACCACATGGCTTAGCATTTTATTATCATTTAAAAATTTTTTATTTTTGCCTTGTCCCTGCATGTTATTGGTCTTATCTCCCCAATTAAGTTGGAAGTCTTATTACAGATGATAGTTTTTTTCATATGCTTTGCAACTTGGATACATGAATACTTGATTGATGTTGACGAAAAAGGTACAGGTGACATCATCACCACCTCATCAAAGTAGCCATTTCCATCCATGGGACAGATGAGGCGAAAGCCCTTCAATGGAGTCTCGGTAAGGTCTCTATAGGGAGAATCCTTTTGTATGCTCCTTGGTGTTCTGATTCTTTGAAGCATACGTAAGTAGCACCTTATGAAGTCAGCTCATTTCCCAAATATTTTGAAACTAATTTTATAGTCCTAATAAAATGCCAAGAGCCTAATGTTTGTAAATGGTGGAGTTATCCAGACTCTGGAGGGCTTGAGTTTAAATTGCATCTGGGTGACCTGGGGCTACTTATTTAACCTCTATGCTTCAGTTTCAGTATTGATAAGATGGAGCTAATCATACTATGTGATCAGGTTGATCTGAGGATTAAATAAGATATATATTATATGTGTGTGTGTGTGTGTGTATATATATATATATATATATGTACATTCCTGCTTGGCACATAGCAGTTATTTGGCAAATGCCAGTTGTTATCACACATGCAAAACACTGTCCACCACTAACCCATAGGACAAGAGACTGAGCTGACAGAGACACCTCAGATTGACTTTCTTGTTTACAAAAAGGTGGGAGTTGGCTAATATAAGAAAGCCAAAACGTTTTATTTGATTATCTATGACACTCCTAGTCCCACAGTTACTTCCAACACCCTTGTTCCAATAAAAATATTACATAATACAAACTGGAGGAAACAAAGCAGGAAGAAGTGCTCACAAATACCATCACCCAGAGAAAATGGCTGTTTAAAATGTGCCGTTTGCTGAAGGTAATTTTGGATCACACTAAGATACGATTTTTTTAATTTTTATTTTATGTTGGACCATAGTTGATTTAATATGGGAGGAGACTGCAAGGCTACGAGTACTAGGAGCCAGGAATCCTTGGATGCTGTCTTGGAGGCTGGCTACCATATGTACCATCTTTAAAACATGGAAAAGTTAAGTGAATGAAGGACAGGCATAGTAGATAAAGTATAAATATGGGATTGACATGAAGCAAGTAAGCCCATAATCTTTGTGTGTAACGTGATCTGCTGCAAAAAAGACATAGCATCTTAGTTTTATGAAAAATAAGCCTATAGATAGACCTTAGTAATATTCTAGGATATTGTTTTTAGGGTTTTTTGAATTTTACATATTGACTTTATTATTATTAGTGACTTAATTAGGGAATCAGTAAACAAAGGTACGCATGAATGGAAAGGTGCAAAGTTTGAACCAATGCATATCTGAGGTGTGTGTGAATAAATGATTTGGTTAAACCCTGTAACTCTGAGGTCAGACGTTAATGCTCAGGATTTTGTTCTCAGGCTATTACTATTCATAGGTCTGGATGGTATTACTATAAGTAAATTAATGATTGAGTAAGTATATCTATATAGAAGACAAGGAAAGCCATATGTGGTCCAATTATAAGTGTTTAATACATTTTTGTTATTAATACATTTCTAAAGTGCTCAATTCCAATGTAAATCTATTTGGATAAATAGCATAAGAGATAAATACCTGGAAATCAATGTTCTGAATTATTTGAGAAGTGCTGACTGCTTATTGAAAATAAGAAGATATGATCTAATTGGTTATGTCTGGGAGTAATGATGGAGAAGGCAATGGCAACCCACTCCAGTACTCTTGCTTTGAAAATCCAATGGATGGAGGAGCCTGGTGGGCTGCAGTCCAGGGGGTCGAGAAGAGTCGGATACGACTGAGCGCCTTCACTTTCACTTTTCAGTTTCATGCATTAGAGAAGGAAATGGCAACCCACTCCACTGTTCTTGCCTGGAGAATCCCAGGGATGGGGGAACCTGGTGGGCTGCTGTCTATGGGGTTGCACAGAGTCGGACACGACTGAAGCGACTTGGCAGCAGCAGCAGCAGCATAGTTGATTTACAATGTTATATTAGTTTCAGATATACAGCAAAGTGATTCAGTTTTACATATACATATATCTATTGCTTTTCATTTTCTTTTCCATTATAAATTATTACGAAGTATCAATAGTTCCCAATGCTGTACAGTGGGCTTCCATGTGACTCAATGATAAAGAACCTTCCTGCCAACACAGGAGACACAGGTTTGGTCCCTGGGTCAGGAAGATCCCCTGGAGAAGGAAATGGCAACCCACTCCAGTATTCTTGCCTGAAAAAAAATTCCATGGAAAGAGGAGCCTGGTGGGCTATAGTCCATGGGGTCACACAAGAGTCAGACACAACTTAGCAACTAAACACCACCAGCTATGCTATACAGTAGGTCTTTGTTGATTATCTATTTTAAATATAGTACTATATATATCAATCCCAAACTCCCAACTTACCCTTTTTTATTTGAAAATCTTAGTAAAAGCATTTTCTTACAGCATTAAAGCGTCATTTGTAGTGGTTGTATTACATTCCCAATATTCCATTATATAGATACACCGTAATCTATTTAACCTGTCTCTAGTAGCTTTAGACTGCAGCTTGAGTCTCTAAACATCATAAACACTGCAGCAGCAACAATTTTGTACATAACTCTTTTATTTTTGATGAAACTGATGAATATATACTTTTTGGAGAAGGAACAGAAATGGCACAAAAAAGTATAGAGCTGTTGCCTTGAAATCCTGGATATTTTAGACCCTAAGGATACTTGTAGATGAGCCATACTACTGAAGAGAGGAGAAAAATGCAAAGGAGATAACTTTTTTGCTGTTTGAGCCAGCAAACACTATGCTATAGAAAGGCAAATATTTGAGAGTCATCAGAAGACTCGAGGATGTGAGCTGCCCTCTTCAACAAGCAGGAATAAGGGCTGGAGCAGTGCCTGCAGCCTCCTAGTTGAAGTTCTGGATTCTGAGATCATGCAGATAGAACTCGAGCAGAAAATGGGTGAGAGTTCATTATGCACCTAACACATTCGTGGGGTATAAACTGAAGAAACACAAGTCTATTACCAGTTTTAGCTGGCCACCATTGACAAAGTGTAAGTCTTCACTTTCCTAAATATTAGGATATTTAGCTTTGGCACCTAGAGTTTCCCCAACTTCTGAATCGGGCTAATGGAAAAACCAGGATATAAAGGTAAATAGGTAGAATTTTCTGGCTGGAACGGTGTGACTATATATGCGTTTTTATTAAAAACATAATCAGAACTTCTAGATGGTGGACAAGCTTTGCAAATCAAGAACAAAAGACTTAGGATGGAAAGCAGGGGCACACTCTAGAATTCCTACCTCGGGGATGTGGTACGATTTCTAAGTTTGTCAGTGAAGTTATGAATTCTACAATGCACATTTGGACTAGAGATTTATGAATTTAAGTGCCCAAGTGTTCAGTATCTACGTGGTTAAATTAGGTGTGAGGATTCATTAGGGACCTTAACACCACTTTTCCCCAAAAGGCCAAGTGAATTTCAACGTTAATACAAAACATATTTTGTTTGGCACAGTAACCAAAAATTTTGACAGAAAGAGTGCTGTTAATTTTTAACATGTGGGACATTCAACAAGGGTATAAAACAAAATCCAGCATGGTTTTTGGAGACATAATTAGTCAGGAAAGAAGAGTACTGGTTTTAATTAACAGGTTTGGGGTTGGTTTTTTGTTTAAATGTGTGTGATAGCCTGACTCTTAATAGTGTGTGTGTATGTTTTAATACAAACCAATAACCATGAAAAGCAATCAAGGTTTGACTTCCATTACATTTAATTTTATGCTTTACCTTCACTGTGTAGGGCAGTGTTCGCCTTGGGATGACAATATTCTGAATTAGATAGGGTGCTCAGAATGTCTCAGCAGACCTTTCTTTCCTCTGGATAGTGCAGCTATCAAGCTTGGTATCTCATTACTTAATTTATGAGATCTTTTAGATGCTTAGAGTTGGCTAATTGTATGTGTGTATGTTTGACTATGTTTTATCCTTGGGAGTGTATTTGAAAGCAGTCAATGATTCCAAGGGGTAAGGGAGTGTTATTTTTAGAGGCAGTTACATCAAAATAATGATCTGTGCCTCTAACAGATTTCTCTATAGTTTGGAAAGAAGGTGAAAAGATTTATGACAATAGTGGGTACTTACAGTGGTCACTTTGATTGACCAAGTAACTAGCTTAGCTATGATTGAGCAACAGCTGTGTGTCCCATTGCTCTCTATGTGTCTTTACAAAAGAATGTGGTCAGCACTCCCACACTCGATTTATACGATGGGGAAAGAAAGGCCTGGAGAATTGAAGCAACCTACCTGAAGTCAGTGAACGGCAGAGCCAGAATTCAAAGCCAAGTCTGCCTCCATTTTCAGCTAGCTGCCTTCTTTTCTGCCACATTAAGCCTATTATTTTGGGAAAGGAAGTGTGTTCTGTAAAACTTGTAGAAGAGATCGGTGTATACAGTTGGTACACCTTTGGCAAAAAGCTCATTCATGTGTTAGTGGAGGTAACAGTAGCCGATGTTAAGGGACCCTTACTCTGTGCCAGGAACCAAAACATTTTACATGGATTATCTCATTACAGCACTCCCAGCTCCCTATGAGATAGGTCGTACTCTAGATTTATTTCTTGTGTCCCCCCGAAATTCAGATATCAAAATCCTAACCCTCAAGATAATGGTAATAAGAGGTGGGGCGTTTTAGAAGTGATTAGGTCATAAGGACGAGGCCAGAGAATTCTCCAGAGGTTAAAAGCAAAAAGACAGTTATCTGTGGATAACCAGCAAGGAGCTACTGTGTGGCACATGGAACTCCACTCAATGTTGTGTGGCAGCCTGGAGGGGAGGGGAGTTTGGGGGAGAATCGATACATGTATATGCACGGCTGAGTCCCTTCACTGTTCACCTGGAGCCGTCACAGCGTTGTTGATCAGCTGTACGCCAATGCAAAATAAAAAGCTTAAAAATAAAAAAGACCGCTTTCTAGGAACTGAGCTCACCAGACACTGAATCTGCCAGTGTCTTAATCTTGGATTCCAGGACTGTGAGGAATAAATTTCCGTTTATCCTTCTCCAGGAAACCGAGCAAGGGCTCCGGGACTCGGGAAAATTGAGCTTCGATTTGGACTCTGCTGGGTCAGGAGACCAGGCTCAGGACCCTCTTGGATTCCCAGGATGAATGGGTGGTGTTCTAGAGTGGAAGGAGCTTTGGAGTCACCAGACCTGGATTCGGAGCCTCATTCTACTACCTGTTCACAGTGCAGTCTCAGTTGAGATGCTTACCTTCTCAGAGGCTCACTTTGTTGACTACAAATAACTGGCATCTGTCTTACCAGTGGTGAGGACCAAATGTGGAAAATAGGGCTTTCCCGGTGGCACTAGTGATACAGAACCCACCTGCCAGTGCAGGAGACAGAAGGGATGTGAGTTCCATCCCTGGGTCGAGAAGATCTCCTAGAGAAGGAAATAGATAGATACCTACTCCAGTATTCTTGCCTGGAGAATCCCGTGGACAGAGGAGCCTGGCAGGCTACAGTCTGTAGGGTCGCAAAGAGTCAGACACAAGTGAAGGGACTTAGCATGCACACACACATCTTACCGGTTTTGAGCACCAAATGTGGGAAATGTAGGTGAAGTCTCGTATAGTAGAATGCCTATATCCTGATGTGTGCAGAGCAAAAGATATTTTACTATTCATACTAGCTACTATTTATAAAAGGTATTCAATATTAATTTTCTTGCTATTATTTAGTCACAGAGGCTTTCAAATCTTTCTAAAATCTCAGGATTCTCATCAACCCATCTTGCTCTGACTGAGTACTTTTGTGGACAGGGTTTCAGGGTATCCTCCAACCTGATCTGACATCATCTCCTAAATGGAAGCTTCCTTAATTCCTTCTGAGGTTTCTGGAAGCAGGACACATGGCTGTGTCGTGTCTTTATCTCACTGTCACTTTCATAGGTGGCTCCATGGCAACTCTTGAGACCAAGTACGAGCAGGCCCTGCCTGAGAATGATGTGAATAAGAAAGCTGTGTAACTTATGTTACTGCTAATCTAGTGTCAGGACAAAGTTATTTTTAAAACAGGAAGTATCTTCCTTTGATCTTTTACCGTTTGATATCTCAGCCCTTGAGTGAGGCAGATAGGCACCATGGAGAGGAGAAAGATAAGGAAAGGGAGCACTTTTCCTTTATAAAAGCTGCACAAACAAAGCTTCAGAATTCAGAACAGCCACATCCAGTGCTTAGGTGTTGTTTTTTAACCCTCAGCCTAGCAAACTTTGTTCTGGCAGAAGATGAGATGGATACTTCTGGGTGCTTGTTGCCTGCAAGGCCAGAATATGAACCTTCTGGTGTTGTCTGGCCTTGACTCTATGCTGAATCTTAGGCCACAGGACTTTAGATAGAGGCTCGGGACACTCTGGACCTGCATGGACCTCTGTAAGCTAAAGCCAGCCTAAGTGGTACCAGTTGCTGGGAATCCTGGGGCTTACGGAAAAACAACTGCTTTACAGCCTGAAGTAAGCAGTCCAGGAGTGGAAGAGACAGGGATGGACTTAGCTGACTTGAAGCTCAGTCTCAGCTGACTTGAGATTCAGCAGTATGGTGAGTCTTCCATCAAAACATAGGGACTCAATAGAAATTACGGGAGTTGATGTTAGATATCCTTCCTTACACTAAGTCAGAATCCATCTCACAGTTTCTACCCTGTGTTCCTTGACAATGCAGCACATCTAATTTATATTATATAGATATTTAAAGATAGCTATTTTATTTTTACTTTTCCTTGGGGTCCCACCCTTTGAAGAACCAAGAGCCATACTCTCAGCTGGCAGATTCCTTCACCCATGTGATTGAGTACAGGTTGTATTGACTTAACAGAAAGTATTAAAGTTTAGACTACAGGATGACTTTTTTTGGACTGTCATAAAGGAGATCAGGTAAGTATTGACCTGGGTGACCTTGAAAACTGAGATTTAATACTCCCCATGGGTCGCACAGGGGTCAGTCAGTTTTTATTCCTTTGGGCCAAGGTACCGTGCTAGACTCTGGGTGTGATATTTACTTCCATGTGATTCCAAGCTGTAGTGTAGCCTGAAACCAGTTACATGACTTTATTCTACTCCTGTGCTATGGCAGTTCCATAAGTCCTGAAACTGTGTGTATGAGTCAGAAGGCTTGAACATAGTTAAAACTGTTCACCATTCATATTTCCTCAGCTACCTTCATTTGATGAAAAACATCTAAAGAGATACCATGTATTTAGAAGAAAGATAGCATGAGTTTGGTCAGGGAAGGTATCACGTCTTCTTTCCTTTCATGGAAGCTTTCTACTGTGAAGAAGTAGCCCAAATGTGATTTATTCTTTGCAGTGACCACATAATATTTCATCAGCAGTCTTTTAAAAATTATTTTATTTTTTTCTTAATTAGAGGATAATTACTTTACAATATTGTGATGGTTTTTGCCTTACAGCAACATAAATAGGCATTAGGTATACACGCCCCCTCCCTCCTGAACCCCTCTCCCACCTCCCTCCCCATCCCACCCCTCTAGGTTGTCACAGAGCACTGGCTTAGGGTTCCCTGCATCATACATTGACCTCCCACTGGCTATCTGTTTTACCTGTTGGTGATGTATATGTCTCAGTGCTATTCTCTCATATCATCCCACTCTCTCCTTCCCCCACTGTGTCCAAAATGTCCATGTCTCCTTTGCATCAGCAGCCTTACAGAGTGGTAGAGGGTACCATTAATAAAGATGCCAGAACCATCTTGGGCAAACCAGGAGTTCCAGTGGTGTGCTGGAACTGGCTGCTACAGGCTCTCGGAGCCAGCTGTATACATTACATCCCAACTCTGCAGTCAGTGTCCTTGTATTGACAGCTTGAAATTGGCTACAATGGGTGTATTTACACAACGGGAATTGGCAAACGCCGAAAATCAGGGCTTTATTTTCAGAGATCCAGTTGTTAAATATTGACCACTGACCATAATACAGGTCACATGTCACTCAGAGAAAAGTCCCAGAGGGCAGCAGTAATACAAACTGAATTATCACAGCTTTGTGGGCAGAGAATGGGAGAAAAAGCTCAATATATCTTCTGATACTTAGGACAGTACTAGAATATGAGACATTAGATGATGGAGCCTCATTCTCAGGAAAGAAAGTATTCTACAAATGTTTGAAAACCCACTGTAATATAAGGGTAGAATTTAGACTCACACACAGTCAACCCTCTGTACCTGCAGATTCTGTGTCGGCAGATTCAGCCAACTACAGATTCTATTAAAATATTTGAAAAAGAATTCCAGAAAGTTCCAAAAGGCAGAACTTGAATTTGCCATGTACTGGCAACTATTTACATAGTATTTATATTGTATTATGTATTATAAGTAATCTAGAGATCATTCCAATGAGGGGGGTGCAGGTTCTATCCCCAGTATACAGAAGGATGCATGTAGGTTGTATACAAATATTATGCTATTTTATATAAGGGACTTGAGCATCTGAAGATTTTGGTATCCACTTGGTGGGGAGGGGTTCAAGGTTCTGGAGCAAATCCCCCTTGGATTTTAGATGAACAACTATTATCTGCTTTCCTTTTTCCCTCTGAAATTTCTACATCAAAAATAGTTAGGCTTGGGACTTCCCTGAGAAAAGTAGGAAATGGCAACCCCCTTCAGTATTCTTGCCTGGAAAATTCCATGGACAGAGGAGCCTGGTGGGCCCCACTCCTTGCAATCACAAAGAGTCAAACATGGCTGAGCACACATGCACACATGCTTCCCTGGTGGTCCAGTGGTTAAGACTTTTGCCCTCCACTGAGGGGGGTGCAGGTTCTATCCCCAGTAAGGAAGCTAAAATCTCACATGCCTCATGGCCAAAGCCAAAGCATAAAATAGAAGCTATGTTGTAACAAATTCAAAAAGACTTTGAAAATGGCCCCCACAGAAAATAAAAAATCTAAAAAATAAAATAGCTGGGCTCCGGTGGCTCAGATGGTAAAGAATCTGCCTGCAATAGAGGAGACCTGGGTTCGCTCCCTGGTCGGGAAGATCTCCTGGAGCAGGGAATGCAACCTACTGCAGTATTCTTGCCTGCACAGAATTCCATGCGCATAGGAGAGTGGAGGGCTGCAGTCCATGGGGTCGCAGAGAGTCCAACACGACTGAGTGACTAACGCTTTGGGGCTAGTGCTGGATGACCCAGCAGGTAGAACGAGCAGGTAGGTGTTAGTGTACCAGCAGTGCAGCATGGGAATCAAGGAAAGGAGACAATAACATACATGTCTTTGTGTGTGTGTATACTTACATGTTTGCACCCAAGTATTTATCAGAGCAAAATCATAACTTTGGACTTCTTTATACTTCTTTCATAATTCACCATTGCTTTTATTTGAATAACAAATTTTGAGTTACACTCTCATCGCCTGTGGATTGGAGAACAATATAATTTTTCTTTCAGTTCAGTTCAGTTCAGTCACTCAGTTGTGTCTGACTCTTTGCGACCCCATGAATCACAGCATGCCAGGCCTCCCTGTCCATCACCAACTCCCGGAGTTCACCCAAACTCATGTGCATCAAGTCGGTGATGCCATCCAGCCATGCCATCCTCTGTCGTCCGCTTCTCCACCTGCCCCCAATCCCTCCCAGCATCAGGGTCTTTTCCAGTGAGTCAGCTCTTCGCATGAGGTGGCCAAAGTATTGGAGTTTCAGCCTCAGCATCAGTCCTTCCAATGAATACCCAGGACTGGTCTCCTTTAGGATGGACTGGTTGGATCTCCTTGCAGTCCAAAGGACTCTCAAGAGTCTTCTCCAGCACCACAGTTCAAAAAGCATCAATTCTTCGGTGCTCAGCTTTCTTCACAGTCCAACTCTCACATCTATACATGACCACTGGAAAAATAGCCTTGACTAGCCAGACCTTTGTTGGCAAAGTAATGTCTCTGCTTTTTAATATGCTATCTAGGTTGGTCATAACTTTCCTTCCAAGGAGTAAGCATCTTTTAATTTCATGGCTGCAATCACTATCTGCAGTGATTTTGAAGCCCCCAAAAATAAAGTCTGACACTGTTTCCACTGTTTCCCCATCTATTTCCCATGAAGTGATGGGACCAGATGCCATGATCTTAGTTTTCTGAATGTTGAGCTGTAAGCCAACTTTTTCACTCTCCTCTTTCACTTTCATCAAGAGGCTATAGGTATAAATCCAGCCCCAGTTGAGCCTTGCCAATTTAGAATTTCTACACTGATTTAGAATTTACTGCTGCTGAAGTAACAGGGTGGAGTTGCCAGAGTATCTTCATTTCATGTTTCTGGTTATGATGGGCAGGTTGAAATTTGTCTCAGCCAGGAGGAGAAAGAACTTGGTATGTAAGTTTGCTTCCAAAACAGGATCTCTCAAGCAAAAAAGGGACTTCTCCATTTCATCCCCACTTGCATTTTACTCCAAAGGCAACTCATTATGCTCCATTTATTCTCTCACTGTCCTGAAGAAGTATTTGGAGAGTTTTGGGATTTTTGTTTTTAAATCTTTTTATTTAGGAAAATTTCAAACATTATACAAAACTAGAATATATGGTCGGAGAAGGCAATGGCACCCCACTCTAGTACTTTTGCCTAAAAACTCCCATGGATGGAGGAGCCTGGTGGGCTGCAGTCCATGGGGTCGATAGAGTCGGACACGACTAAGCGACTTCTCTTTCACTTTTCACTTTCATGCCTTGGAGAAGGAAATGGCAACCCACTCCAGTGTTCTTGCCTGGAGAATGCCAGGGATGGGAAGCCTGGTGGGCTGCCATCTATGGGGTTGCACAGAGTCGGACACGACTGAAGCGACGCAGCATCAGCAGAGTATATGGTATAACTAACTACTAAGTACTCATCACTCAACTCAGTTATCAACTCATGTCCAATCTTATTTTATTTAGGCTATTACATGCAAATCTTCCCCTCCCAAACTGGATGATATTGAAAGCAAATCTCAGATATCGTATCATTTCAGTGGTAGATATTTTCATATATATGTTTAAAGGATAAGAATGCTTTAAAAAAATAGGCATAATCTGTTATTTGCTAAAAACATTAACAATGTATTATATCCAATTGAGAAAATAGTATTTTATGATGCACGATGAGATGAATAAATTCAGTTATCTAACCATGGTTAAAATTGTTGCATCCTATTTGTTGATAGCTGAAAATCTGATATCGTGTTGCCCTGAAGGATTCCTTTTCTTTTTTGCGGTGGGGGGGGGGGGGGGGGCAGTACCTTTTATTATTTGTTTATCATTAATTTTTTTTTCTATAAGAATTTGTAGATAGCTTTTATGCTTAAAGTACTATTTCCATAATATCATTAATTTTTAACCATTTCTTCATGGTCTGAGATTTTTAAACCTTTCTTGGGATGAAATAGTCCTGTGCCCCAAAACAGATGCTTTGGGGTCACTCCAAAATCACTGAGATGGAAGCATCTGGTATCTCCTATGTAGTTTTTGTCTTGAGCTTGAGAGGTTTCTTGTTGTTTAGTTGCTCCGTTGTGTCTGACTCTGCCACCCCATGGTCTGTAGCCTGTCAGGCTCCTCTGTCCATGGGATTTCCCAGGAAAGAATGCTGGAGTGGGTTGTCATTTCCTTCTCCAGAGGATCCTCCCAACCCAGGGATTGACCTTGTGCATCCTGCATTGGCGGGTAGATTCTTCACCACTGAACCACTAGGGAAGCCCTCATTGAGAGGTTAGGAACAGTCTTACAAGAATTCTCCCCTCCTTTCTTCTGAAGTCAGTAGGCTGGGAACAGGCAAGCTAGCACTCACACTGGAGATAAAGAAAGACAAGTAGGATGTAGGTCTGGACTCGGGCCTGGCAATCTGGAGGTGCTAGATTCAGGGTTGAGCCAAGAGGGACATTGCTGAAACTTGTGAGATATTTGTGATTCCAGGCAATCTCTCCACCGATGACCCTGTATTTCAGGTTAACCACAAAAGAGAAAAAAAAGATCCTGAATCTGTCTAGTATCACTCTTGTTTGTCAAACATTCCTAGGGATCAAATCAGTTAAACATCAGTGAGTTCTTATTGATATAACTGCAGTCATGTGGTTAAGACTGTGCTTCCAATGCAGGGAGCACGGATTCAAGCCTTGGTCAGGGAACTAAGATTCCACATACTGTGTGGCATGGCCAAAAATAAATAAAGGATGTGTGTGTGTGTGTGTGTGTGTGTGTGTGTGTGTGTAAACACCTGTATACCTGAAACTAACACAACATTCTACAATCAACTATACTTCAATTTAAAAAAAAATTATTTATTTAAAAGCTGTAATTAAAAAGCTGGAGATCACTTAACTAATGTCTGGGTGGGTTCATTAACCTCTCTGCGCCTCAGTTTTTGTCATCTGTAAATTGAGCATAATAACAGTGCGTACCTCGTTCGGTTATGACAATTAAATATTGCCTGTGAAGCTCCTGGCACAGCGCCTGGCACATAGTATGCCCTTAACACTAGTTGTTACAATGCTGCTGCATTTTTTATAGACCCTGGAATAAACTTCTCCAGAACTTCTAAAAAGAGACCTTTGATTGGCATGTGTGCAGCCCTGAAGTATTTTTTGAAATTTGGCCTGTGTGTCTATGCCCACACATCCAGATAAACTTGCATAAGCTAGTACTTCAGCACACGTTTACCACCCTCCATTAAATTTGGGGCAAGGCTTAGGCATATTTGGTTGGCAAATGCTCTCACAAGTAAATGGATAACCTGTTGCGTCCTGATTATGTCGTCGTCGAGTTTTAGCATGTATAAGATTTAGAGGCTTTTTGTTTTGTTTTTTTTTTAATGTTTACTACAAGTAAACTGAGGAGCTGTTAGATATTTTACTATTCAGCTTTTTGTGATACATTTCCAGTAAATCTTTTCAAGCTACTGCATCAGTTTTGATTCACGAAATCTCTGAGATTGTAGGGAAAACTGCTGCAAAACCAGATAGGATTTACGCCTACTGTCTGTGACTCAAATTTGTCTCCATATTGTGTAATCCAAAGAAAGTACAAAGATAAACTGTGCTGAGGTTCCTGACGCTGCGCCTGTCATCCATAAATGACAGTTTTCCGGTCTTTATGTTCATCAAAACAGCATCGTTCTTATTAGTTAACTTAATGTTAAATACGTGATATGTTTTGTAAAATAAACCAACTTAAGTAAGATACTGTTTTTACCTCTTTCATATTTGAGATCCACAGTTAAGATGTTTAAAAAAAAAAAGCTCCCATGCTCAAGAGTTTGACAGTCTCACCTTAGTGATAGAGAAGGGCACCATGCCCCCAAACTAAGTGGCACCAGACAAAATATTTTGAATACTCATATATCTGTGAAATTTGACTCTCTTTTCCCAATTATATATTACATCTGGCTGTTCCTGCTGATCACAGCGATCATCACTTCTGGCATCTTGGCAGCCATAACCCAGAAGGCAGCTGAGAATCTGGAAGGAAACAAACCCTTCTGAGCTGCCAAAAATCAGTGTTGGAAAGTAGATCAAGTTGGAGATGCTCGTGCATTTTGCACTTGGAGTACTTCCTGGACTCTCTCGAGTCTATTTACTTTCACCCAAGTCACAGCTTTAACAGACTTGATCTTCTGGTTTCTCTGCAATCATACATAGCAGGTTAGGGATAGACATTACAGTACACCAACAGCAGCCAAGAAATTAACAGCATTAGCTGAAAAGAAAGACATAGAAAGCTATAACAGAGACAGATGAATACTCAAACCGTAGCAGCCAGGGAAGCACAGGTTTATGTGGTACTTGAGGGCATCAGTATATAGTGGGTACACTAATTGATTCTCACATGACCCTGAGTCATCAAAAGAGCTAAGACTTTATTCATGTTTCTTTAAGAATATGAGAAGTGAGTCATGCATTTTAGAAAGATTTCCTTCAAAAACTATTTATAATTTGGCATTTATATCTTAAAAGTCATTGGTAAAATGCATGGATTGGGTCAGAGCTTCATATATGTTATGAAATCTGCTTTATTGAGACATACACACATACAATTCACCCATTGAAAGTGCCCAGTTCAGTGGTTTTCAGCATATTCACAGTGAAACCATTAACACAATTTAGACTACATCATCACCCCCCAAAAAAACCTGATTAGCAATCACTCCCCTTTTCTCCCACAACTCCTAGTCCTGCTTCTGCTGCTGCTAAGTCGCTTCAGTCGTGTCTGATTCTGTGCGACCCCATAGACGGCAGCCCATCAGGCTCCCCCGTCCCTGGGATTCTCCAGGCAAGAACACTGGAGTGGGTTGCCATGTCCTTCTCCAATGCATGAAAGTGAAAAGTGAAAGTGAAGTTGCTCAGTCGTGTCCGACTCTTAGCGACCCCATGGCCTGCAGCCCACCAGGCTCCTCCGTCCATGGGATTTTCCAGGCAAGAGTACTGGAGTGGGGTGCCGTTGCCTTCTCCGTTTGTCTCTATAGACTTGCCTATTGTGGGTGTTTCATGTATATGGAATCATATATCTGGTCTTTTGCGATTGGCTCTTTTCAATTAGCATAGTGTTTTCAAACTTCACTTGTGTGTTAGTATGTATCAGTATTTCCTTCCTTTTTATTGCCAAATGATATTTCATTGTATGGACATGTCCTGTGTTATTCATCAATTGATGTACATTTCTGTTGTTTCCACTTTTTGACTATTATATGTAATACTGCTCTGATCATTTACATACAAATTTTTGTGTGGGCATATGCTTTCATTTCTCTTGGGTATATACCCAAGACTGCAATTGCTAGATTATAGACAAGCTTATGTCTAATAACCTCTTGCAAAACTGCCAGACTATTTTCCAAAGTGACTGCACTGTTTTATATTCTGACCATCGATGTAGGAGGGTTCCAGTTACTCCATATCCCCATCAACACTTGTTATTTTCCATTTTTTAAATTATAACCATCCTAGTGGGTTTTAGGAAATACCTCATTGTGGTTTTGATGTGCATTTCCCTAAAAAAGTGCCCTTACATCCCTCCAACACTAGCATCCTGTGATTTTGAAACATTTAGTAGGTTCAAACTTTATCTGCAGTTGAATTAGAAGGTTCCTGAATGTCTGGGAAGTGTCAAACTTTACTGTGCTCAAAAGAGAACCCTGCACAGAACTGCTGCCCTTTGTAAATATTAAAGGATTGTTTTAATTAAGTAATGTCTGGTACAAGGACAATGTGAATTTCACTCATAGCAGAATTTTCACTTCTTCTTTCCAGACTTCTTGATTAATGATCAGTCCTTGCAGAGGAGAATGTAAATGCCAGGAGACCGGGTTCATTGCTGCATCCTGACTCCACCATAGAACCTCCCAGTCTATAGAACAAAGTATCTGTTCACTGAATCAGTGGCCCCATAAGCATATAACTTGGTCTTAGATCATTGAAGGAGGGTCCTTGTGACCTCCTCGATTTCAGCTTGTATCGCCACATGCGCAGTTAGCACATCTTTTCTCAGTCCCCACCCAGCTAGACCTGAAAGGTTTGCCAGGCTTTCACAGCTAAAATTAATGAACAAAGCTCATTTCTGGTAGCCCCGTTGTTCTCTGCAGTGCCACCTAGCAATGCCGTTCTCCCCAAAGCCTCTTTAATTAAGCACCCCCTGGTATTAAATTGTCAATAGCGTCCCTAGAGTAAGTAAGCATGCTCTGGTGGCTTGTCAAGACACAAAGCTAAACCTCTTGGAGATTTAAACTGGGATTTGTTTAAGGAGGTAATGAGATTACCATCTTGAGCTTCAGTGCAGGGTATTAGGAAGTTGGAAGAACCATTCTTAAGTGGATGCTGGGATCAGCTCTGGTGGCTGAAACGATCACACTGGAGACAGTCATACAGGTGCACTGCCTTCAGGTCCCCTTGGCACATCTCTGCATGGTCAAAACTGTGGCATCTTTTTAATTCATGGACTATATTTCTGATGAATTGTTGTTGTTTAGTCACTAAGTCATGTCTGACTGTGACCCCATGGACTGTTGCTCATCAGTCTCCTCTGTCCATGGAATTCTCCAGGCAAGAATACTGGAGTGTGTTGCCATTTCCTTCTCCAGGGGATCTTCCCAACCCAGGGATCAAGTCCATGTCTCCTGCCTTGCAGGTGGATTCTTTACTGCTGAGCACCAGCAAAGCCATTTCTGATGAGTCGAGTGGTGTAACTAAAGGTGAAGACCACATGGAAGATCTGTAATTGTATACATCTCTTGCCACCCCAGGTGGTGCCGTGGTAAAGAATGTTTCCTACCAAGGCAGGAGACTCGGTTTTGATCCTTGCATCAGGAAGATCATCTGGAGGAGGAAATGGCAATCCACTCCAGTATTCTCACCTGGTAAACTCCATGGGCAGAGGAGCCTGATAGGCTACAGTCCATGGGGTCCCAAAGAGTAGGACACAATTGAACATGCACACACACACACACACCACCCCAACACACACACACACACACACACACACTCAGCCTGAGAATATTGCAAGGGAATAGGAAACAAATTTCATCTGCCTTTCATTTCTCCTCCTTAAGACCTGTTGCAGGAAAGCAGGGCTGGACTTCAGGCGTGAGGGCGAGAAGATGAGTTCAATGGACACTGCAATGACCGCCCTCACTGTTCTAACTTCTTGTAAGAAGGTGGAATGGAGAGAGAGATTCCAGGACCTTGGAAAGAGATTGCACCTCACTGAGCCTGTCAGCAACTCATGGAAGAGACTCGAGGAAAAGTTTGTTTTAGCCTCAGGGGTTTGACATTTTGGGTCCCGTCATGTCTGGCTCCCAGAGAAGGCAGTGGCACCCCACTCCAGTACTCTTGCCTGGAAAATCCCATGGACGGAGGAGCCTGGTGGGCTGCAGTCCATGGGGTCACTAAGAGTCAGATAGGACTGAGTGACTTCACTTTCACTTTCCACTTTCATGCATTGGAGAAGGAAATGGCAACCCACTCCAGTGTTCTTGCCTGGAGAATCCCAGGGATGGGGGAGCCTGGTGGGCTGCAATCCATGGGGTCACACAGAGTCAGACACAACTGAGCGACTTCACTTTCACTTTCCACTTTCATGCATTGGAGAAGGAAATGGCAACCCACTCCAGTGTTCTTGCCTAGAGAATCCCAGGACGGGGGAGCCTGGTGGGCTTCCGTCTATGGGGTCACACAGAGTCGGACACGACTGAAGCAACTTAGCAGCAGCAGCATGTCTGGCTCCAACTTGGCCCCGATTCCTCCTGGCCCAGATCCAGGCTAAGAATACACTTACTGGTGCCACCACAGTGGGGCCCTGCAAGACCTTTTTTTCCCCTCCCAAATCTTAACTTAAAAAAAAAGAGAGAGAGACATGACTTTCATGTCAGTATACCTGTTTGTTCTGATTTCATGGGGTTGTCTGTGCCGTGGGTTGCAAATCAGAGAATATCTGCCTGCCTGACCTAAATACATGAGTGCTGTTGCCAGAGCTTACTTCTTTATGGAAGAATGGCTGGTTACCTTTAAAAGTCATTGGGAGAGAGGAGCACATGATGAAATTTAATTATATGTGTATCATTTCTAGACCCATGTCGGTTGGGTTCAGTCCTGGTTGAATGATAACTGGAAACTTGAGAAGCTGTCTTTAAAATGTGAAAATCACCCGCGGCACTGGTGTTATAAATTGTCCAGAAATAATTTCATTAGCAAGCGATAAGATGTTTCCAAGTCCCTCTGGGAATGGGGACGTCAGCCGGGTCATTACCATGCATTGGCCTCAGTTGGCAGCCTGAGCTCCCTGGCAGTTATGAGCAAAGACAGCTCATTCAGACTCTGACTCTCACTTTCAAATTGTGGTCCAGTACTTACGAGCGTTCAAGAGCATTAGTTCAGCTAGAACTCTGGTTTTGAACTTGACCCATGAGAATTCCAGGGGCCCCTCCTTGAAAACATTGTCTCTAGTCCCCCTGCTCTGGACTCTCCAGGCAAAGGCCTAGGAGTCTGTATTTTTAACAAGTGCCTTGGATGTTTTTTATGATGAGGCAAATTTGAGAAATGTTGTTGATGGCAGTCAAGGTTTTTGTTGTTGTTGTTTGGGTTTTTTTTAATATTTATTTTTCTTTCTTTATTTATCTGGCTGCACCAGATCATAGTTGCAGCCCCCTGCATCTTTGATCTTCGCATGCAGGATATTTAGTCTAGCTCCCCAACCAGGGATCGAATCCAAGCCCCCTGCTGTGGGAGAGGAGAGTCCCAGCCACTGAACCACTAGGAAAGTCCCTACACAATCAGTTTTTAAAACTAAAGATAATTGAAACATTTGACTTTAAAATTTAGTTGCATAAAATACTAAAATGGGAGTTGCTTTCGGGAAATACAGTTGTAAGAAAATCACAGAGCTGCGGTTCAAATTGCACATGCAAAGTAGACCCTGATTGGGTTTCACGTCACTTCTAACCTGGGGTTGGCACAGAGCAGAATATAAACAGAGTCTCACTCTCATGGATCTCAGGCACTCTTGACTTTATGGGCCTCTTGCTCCATTTAAAAAAAAAAGGCCTTTTACGACTGTTGCTGTAAAGTTGGATGTGTTGTTATGTATGACAGCATTTCCTTTGACATGAAAATTCATATTTTCTTCTGATTTTTTTGTGATTGTTTAAAATATGGTAGGCATGGAACCTTTGGTGCCTAACAGTTAACTGGAGCCTGTATGGCAGAGGTGGTGAAATCCAGAAGTTAGTTCTGGTGACTTGTGGTAATACTTCTACTTGCCTTGGGAGTTCTGAAAGGATTATTCTCTGAAAGGACTGTTCTCACTATTCTGTTCCCCTTTTGCATATGAGAATATGATCGGCCTTTTGGTTCTTTCCCACCTGTCTGGGAGAGGGAGAAAATTGATGGGCATCTGAGGCTTGTCAGTAGAAGAAGGGCTATTATCACACAGCGACGTGGGCCCTTTGCCATGGTGATCCATTCCCACAAACATCCCTGTGCTTTCTTAAGTGTGTTCTGAATTCCAAGTTTAACATTCAGGCTGTCAAGGGTGTGCCTTGCCAACAGTGAGGGAAATCAGGTCCCTTCCTGCCTGAAAGAGCCCTGGTGATGTCAAGCATCTAACTAGCTAAACAACTCTGCTCTTGAGTGTCAGGCTTCCCCTGTCATTCCTTTTCTTTTTTTAAATGTTTTTTTGTTTTTTTTTTTTTAATGTGGACCATTTTTAAAGTCTTTATTGATTTTGTTACACTATTGCTGCTGTTGTTTATGTTTTGGTTTTTTGACTGCAAGTTACGTGGGATTTTAGCTCCCCAACCAGGGAAGGAACCTGCACACCCTGTGTTGGAATGTGAAGTCTTAGCCACTGGACAGCCAAGGAAGTCGCTCTTTTTTTTTTTTTTCCAACCTTTTAAATTGAAATATAGTTGCTGTACAATATTATGTAAGTTAAAGGTGTACAATATAGTGATTCACAAATTTTAAAGGTTATAGTCCATTTATCAGATCAGATCAGATCAGATCAGTCGCTCTGTCGTGTCCGACTGTTTGTGACCCCATGAATCGCAGCACGCCAGGCCTCCCTGTCCATCACCAACTCCCAGAGTTCACTCAAACTCACGTCCATCGAGTCGGTGATGCCATCCAGCCATCTCATCATCTGTCGTCCCCTTTTCCTCCTGCCTCCAATCCCTCCCAGCATCAGAGTCTTTTCCAATGAGTCAACTCTTCGCATGAGGTGGCCAAAGTACTGGAGTTTCAGCTTTAGCATCATTCCTTTTTATAGTTACTACAAAATATTGGTTATATTCCCTGTGTTGTACAGTATGTGCTTGCAACTTACTGTACCTAATGGTTTGTACCTCTACTCTCCTACCCCTTTCTTGCCCCTCTCTCCCCACTGGTAACCACTAGTTTGTGCTCTATATCTGTGAGTCTGTTTCTTTTTCGTTATATTTACTACTTTGTTTTATTTTTTAGATTCCCTATATAAGGGATAGCATACAGTATTTGTCTTTCTCTGGTTTAGTTATTTCACTAAGCAGAATACCTTCCAAGTCCATCCATGTTGTGGCAAATAGCAACATTTAATTCTTTTATTTTGACTGAGTAGTATTCCATTGTGTGTGTATATATATATCACACGCTCTTTATAGTGCTATCTTAGATTTTGGTAACAGGCTTGACATGAGCAGAATATTGCTTGAGAAAGCAATTGTTGAGATGAGTAACCCAAATTGTTGAGATGAGGAAATGAAGGCACACTTTTTCATGAGCAAGACCACAGACCTGCTCTCTGTTCATTGAGGTGAAATTAAAACATTTTTTTTTAGCTTTTGCATCATTACAGAGAAGTTTTTGATTGAGAATTATAAAATAACTCTGCTTATGAAGATTAAACATATTGATTGTAAAAATTGAAAAACATCCTATCAGCAAAGCCAGAAGAAAAAAACCATAAGCCCACGCTAATGGGCTTCCCACATGGTGCTAGTGGTAAAGAACCTGCCTGCCAATGCAGGTAGGCATGAGAGATGTGGATTCGATCCCTGGGTCAGGAAGATCCCCTGGAGGAGGGCACAGCAACCCACTCCAGTATTCAGACAGAGGAGCCTGGTGGGCTGTGGTCCATAGGGTTGCAGAGTTGGAAAGGACTGAAGTGACTTAGCACACACTATCCATAATGCCTGTTAACATTTTGGCCTGAAGTTTCTAGTCTTGTTTTCTGGGAACAAGTAACTGTTTAATTTTTACACAAAACTGTAATCATACAAAATGTACCACTAACCACCCGCACTTTTCACCTAATAATATATAATGAACATTCTCCTCATGTCATTAATTGCTGCTGCTGCTACTGCTAAGTCACTTTAGTCGTGTCCGACTCTGTGCGACCCCATGGATTGCAGCGCACCAGGCTCCCCCGTCCCTGGGATTCTCCAGGCAAGAACACTGGAGTGGGTTGCCGTTTCCTTCTCCAATGCATGAAAGTGAAAAGGGAAAGTGAAGTCGCTCAGTCATGCCCGACCCTCAGCGACTCCATGGACTGCAGCCTTCCAGGCTCCTCCATCCATGGGATTTTCCAGGCAGGAGTACTGGAGTGGGGTGCCATTGCCTTCTCCGCATTAATTGCTATCTTACAAAATTATTTTGATGGTGATATATTGTTCCTTTGTATTAATGGATAATTGTCTATAACCAACCTTTTATTTTTGGACATGAAATTCATTTCCTCAGTAGTAGTAGTAAAACAATGATTTTTAAGATAAATTTTTGAATGCATGCATAACTATTTCTATAGGGTAAAGCGGAACCAGTGTATCAAAGGGCATAGGAATCTGGTGCTTTTTAGTATATATTTCCAAATAGCCCAGAGGAAGGATTCCAACCATTTATATTCCCATTCCTACTCTGGAAGTGCTTGTGTTCTGATACCTTTGTGCTGTGCTGTGCTGTGCTTAGTCGCTCAGTCATGTCCGACTCTTTGCAACCCCATGGACTGTAGCTTGCCAGGTTCCTCTGTCCATGGGGATTCTCTAGGCAAGAATACTGGAGTGGGTTGCAGTGTGACTAAAATTTCAAGAAATCTGGTATGCATTAATTTAAAAGAAACCATGACTCAAGTTTCTTTGCGTAGAGTATTTAATGTTTAGCAGACTGCTCTGTGTACAATAATTATGGGTTTCTTCACAATGTTATGGAAACCCTTTTATTAAATTTTACATTTACCATTTTCTTCAATGTCCTTAAATAGTTCTTAGGTTTTCAACTCTTATATTTTATGCTGTTAAAGCTATGCTTTTGGAGGACTTTGTATATGTGTAATTGGGATGATGAAATGTAAGAATTTAACAGAACCTTAGTTCTGTTAGTTAGTTAGTTAGTCTACTTCATCTTACAGGTTAGTAAATGGCTCGAGAAAAACCTGCCTACAATCATTCTGTCTGTGACTGACAACTCAACTCAGACCAGCCTAGCGAAATGGGGAATATGTGGGCTCATGAAACTGAAAATAGTTTCTGTTACCTACTGTGATCAACCTTGGGTAATCCCTTGATCTTTCCAAACCTCGATTTTGTTATCTGTAAACAAAGTGTTGAATTTGACCAAAGATCCCTTCCACCCCTTAAAGTTCAATGCTTCCGTGAATACATTAGCAGAGAATTTCATTATGCTGTCAGTCAAATTGAGACACAGTGAGGGGGTGGCTAGCACTGAGGAAATTTGTAAAGAAATACAGTTTGTATTACATACTTGGATCTAAATTAAAGTTGTTATTGGTGGTGTTTTTAACTTGCAGAAGTCCCTAGGCAACTTGAGCATAAGCGGTACTCACATAGTATAAAAATATCTTCCAAAGTACTTGAAAAGTCTCTTTTCTGTTGATTACACAATCCTCAAACTTCTTTCCCACCTATTTATTAGTTTGCTTGACAATCTATTAACAAAGAGTGGGGTAAGAAACTCAGTCCAGGAGGGAAGGGGCCAGCAGCACCAGTGACCACCACAAGGTGTGCTTCTGGTTCCCAGGTATTTGGCTCACTCTCCTTCCTCCACGTGAAATACTCATCTCCTCCCCAAAGGAGAGAACCCCACAGTCCCACCCAGTCAAAGAGCCTAGGTGATGCACAGTTGGCACTAAATTAGGAGGTGAAACAAAGTTATTTCAACATCAACTCTAGATGTGGGTCCTCTTGATCTAGAGGCTTCTGAACTAAAAAAAAAAAAAAAGCATCTGGGTTTAAAAGGGAAGAGTAAAGAGTGAGTGCAGATATTCTGTATCTAGAAGGAGCATCACTTCTGGCAAACACAGAAGAGATTCTTATCAGTGGTTCAGCTAAATTTATCAAAACATCTGCATACCCTGGATTAAAGAAAACATGAGTCATGGATGGTAGCTGCATTCGGATTTCTTTTTTCCCTTTCTCTTCTGTCTCCAACCACAGCTTGTATATGGGAACTATCATTTAGGTAGCCCTTGATATCAGGAAGATAAATAAAACTGAACATTTAAAATATGATAGTGTCCTATAAAAGCATTAAAATGTAAATAGAAGGGCATTTAATTTTTTATGAAGGTAAGGAATGAATACAGTAAGTGAAAGCAATTTATATTGCCATTTAAACTATAGTTTTCCAATCCTTATTCCCTTTTACCTTAACCCAAACTGCTCATATGCCATTTAACTGAATTTTCAAAACTCTACACTTTCCCCCACTGTTTTGCTGAGCTGCTAACAAAAGCTTTGAAATGGAGGAGGTGACGCAGGAAGAAGAAACTGGAATTATAAATAATTTATAAAATGCTTAGCTGTCCCTAGACACATTTTAAAAAGGGAGACCTCTTTTCAGTTGCCTGTACTTAAATTAACAACAGCCAACCATATACAGGCCACAGGGGCTTTTCTGGGTTACATACAACTTGTTCTGTCCATTCTGCACTAAGCTGTCTTATTTTCCATTATCACTGAATTCTTATTTTACTTCTTCACGTACTGAAATTTCTAAGTATAGAATTTTCTCATGCTTTTCTCTGACTTCTAGCCTCTACCTATACAATCTACTTATCCCACCATCCTCCGACAATTAAACAACCCGAAGGGGTGGCCTTCTCTACCTTCCTGTGGGCTCATATAATCATAAACACTTGGGGTCTGCCTTCCACCTGCCTGCCCACTGTCCTTCGTTCCTCCTTCCTCTTTTCCTTTCTCCCTTTGTTTTTTTTTTTTTTCCAAACCAGATGGAGTTAATAAGTTATTTACACTGCTAGGTATCTCTTGTTTTTCTCATCTGTAGAAGATTGGGGGTATCTCTAGTATAGATCTCATTCATTCTTTCTAATGTCTGCCTAATATCCCATGGTTTGGAAAGTCATGCTTTATTGAAGTTTCTCTGTTAAAGGGCATGTATGTTGCTTCCAATTTGTTTTGATCTTGCTTTTTTGTTTTTCTTACATTTGGCCACTGTAAGGGATGCAGTGGGCTTCCCAGGTAGCTCAGTGTTAAAGAATCTGCCTGCAGTGCAGGAGACATGGGTTTGATCTCCAGGTCAGCAAGATCTCCTGCAGAAGGAAATGGCAATCCACTCCAGTATTCTTGCCTGCAGAATCCCATGGACAGAGGAGCCTTGCTAGGTTCAGCCCATGGGGTTGTGAAAGAGCTGGACATGACTTGGTGACTAGTCAACAAGAAGGGGTGCAGTAAACTTCTTTATACCCATCCTCAAATACTAGTCCTTTAAAAAATATGGTCCGAGAGAGGAATTAACTGCATTTTAAAATGTATGTGTGCTTTTAATAGATGTTGGCAGAGTCTGTCAAAAATGGTTATCCTTAGCAGTGTTCCAGAATACACTTCTCCCATCCTATTCAGTAGTAGGTGTCTTTCCTACGTGGACAAGAATGGATTATACCTGCAACCTCGATTGCATAACTGGACACTGTTGACATACTACAGTATATTTCAGTGGGGTTTAAAACTAGGGCTCTGGTTGGCCTATTTGATTGTGGCTGGTTGTGATTTTTGTATATGTGTTTCTTAAAAAAAAAAAAAAAAAATCCTTGGGAAGTTTATGGGAGGGAGGGGGCTAGAGGCCATTCTTACACAGTCCACTCCTTTCGCAGATAAGGAAATTGTGATCCAGAGAGGTGAAGGAAGTTAGTGTGAGCTAGTTACTGGCTGCTGCTTCTGAGAAGCAGTTGTTCAAAATCCTGAACTGGGACTCAACCTATTACACTGTGGGTTGGGCTTCCCAGGTGGCGCTAGTGGTAAAGAACCCTTGTGCCAGTGCAGGTAGACGTAAGAGACATGGGTTCAATCCTGGGTCGGGAAGGTCTCCTGGAGGAGGGAATGGCAACCCACTCCAGTATTCTTGCCTGGAGAATCCCATGGACAGAGGAGCCTGGTGGGCTGCAGTCCCTGGGATCGCAAAGAGTTGGACACAACCGAAGTGACTGAGCACTCACGCATGCACACTGTGGGCCGTGCTGACAGTGATTTTTCGAGAATGGACCAAGAACATCATCTGTGAGCTAGGGATGAATGGTTCCCAGGTTTCTGCTCTCTCCTGCTAGGATAGGCAAGCTTCCCAGTCTACACTGAGCTGTGTGGGATTTGCTTTGCAAACTTCTGCAAAGATAAGAGGACATTTGTTAACAGTCTTGTTACCAGAATTTGCTTCTCTTAATATGTTTTTGAGAAAAAAAAAAATATTTATATAGCTGCACCAGGTCTTAGCTGTGGCATGAGGGATCTTTGACCTTCACTGAGGCACACAGGATCTTTAGTTATGGCATATGAGAACTCTTAGTTGCAGCATATGGGATCTAGTTCCCCGAACTGGGATTGAACCCGGGCCCCCTGCATTGGGAGCACAGTCTTAGCCACTGAACCAACCAGGGAAGTCCCTGCTATTCTCAATCTTCTAGGGAGTTTGGGATTTACCATTAGAGTTACTGCTTACCAAGTGTGGAGGAGCTGGCTTGGATCAGAACTCAAATGACAACAGGCAAGCACAGGAGAGAAGATTCTAGGCAGGAATGGCTTCCTCCTATGTACTCCTTCCTCCTCCCTTCCCAGTGTACTGATGGAGAGGGCTAAATAGTGGGGCTGCCTAGAAAGAAGACTTCCTCTAAGTCCTAGTTCTGTTGCTGGCCGTGTAATCTCTAGGCATAATGTGCACAATTTGACCAGGGCTCAAGTGGCTGTTGTCTAGGGCTGAATGAAATAAGCTTTTTGAAAGAAGCCACTTTAACTTCTTGAGTCTTTAAACTCAGTTTTGGTGTTTTTAGTTTAGATCTGAGTATGCTGCTGCTGCTAAGTCGCTTCAGTCGTGTCCGACTCTGTGCAACCCCATAGACGGCAACCCACCAGGCTCCCCCATCCCTGGGATTCTCCAGGCAAGAACACTGGAGTGGGTTGCCATTTCCTTCTCCAATGCGTGAAAGTGAAGTCGCTCAGTCGTGTCTGACTCTGTGCGACCCCATGGACTTCAGCCTACCAGGCTCCTCCGTCCATGGGATTTTCCAGGCAAGAGTACTGGAGTGGGGTGCCGTTGCCTTCTCCGAGATCTCAGTATAGTTGATTTAGAATGTAAACTCACTTTTACTGTAAGATTCAGATTTAGCCCATACAGTCTACTGAGGAAGATGAAAAGGGATCTCCAAATTTCAGATTCCCATTTGGGTTTGCCCCGTGCTTACTACAAAGCATTCAACAGTCCAGTATTAATTTTCCAGGTTGCCTCTAAATAAACTCAGCCTGTTCAGGGAGCTCAGCCCTTTCCTCACAATAACAATAAAAATAATTACTATGGAAATTCATTTTGTCATAGGTAAGCCTCTCCAGCATTTTATTAAATATAAACATATATTTATGTATTAAAATATTACACAAAACATGCCTCTGTGTTGTATACCTGGTATTTGTAGGCTTGACCATCGGTGGTCATGGTTCTTGTAGTTCAGCAGTTTGCAAGCCTGCAAACTGGAACATCTGGGGAACTTAAAAAAATACTCATGCCTAGGTCCTCCCCAAGAATTAAATCAGAATCGATGGGGGAGGAGACACAGGGCTGAGGTGAGGACTTCTGGGTGGGCACCTGGAGATGGAGAGAGAATCTCTTCCTTAGAAAAGAAAGGAATGAGTTGTAATTCGATCTGTTCTTTTGAGAGGCCTGTTGCCATCGGAATCATCATGTCTGCCCCTCAGCTCTTATAACCCACTGTCTCTCCTTTCTCCTTCCTGTTTATTCTGTTGAGTGAAGCAGTGGAGTCACATTGTATAAAAGTCAGCTCGTGAAGGCAAAAATTGTATACTGTGATAATTATCATCCAAGAGTGCTCTGGGAAGAGAGCATGAGGCTTAGGGGTCAACATACCATCTCTTGGTACATACAGATAGCATAGCAGCATTTCCTCTGGTGTCAGATCATTGTTTCTTTCCCTGAAATTCTGATAAAATAGCTTTTGGGAGCCAGAGTGTATGCAAAATATGTATCTCTAAGTATTGAAATTGCACTCCATTTGGTGACATTCTGGAGCCCTGAGAAGCAGGCGGCCATTGACTGCCTTAGAGAATCCTATTCTTATCTCATAGTCAATTCTGAGTCCAACTCTTGAGTGGGATGAAAGCAGAATCACGGGCACCATTTTAAAGAGGGTATTTCACCTCGCCTGTCTCTTCTTTTAGGCACCTAGAGTAGAATTCTGGTAAATTTAATGGTAAATGCACATACATATGCGACACCACTGCGTTTCATTATTGACTGTTTCTTGAATGTACAGAATTCATGGTCACTCTTTCTGTCCCCTAGCGTTCCCGTGGTTCGGCATGGATATCGGTGGGACGCTGGTTAAATTGGTCTACTTTGAGCCGAAGGATATTACAGCTGAAGAAGAGCAGGAGGAGGTGGAGAACCTAAAGAGCATCAGGAAGTATTTGACTTCTAACACAGCTTATGGGAAAACCGGGATCCGAGACGTCCACCTGGAACTGAAAAACTTGACCATGTGTGGGCGGAAGGGGAACCTGCACTTCATCCGCTTCCCCAGCTGTGCAATGCACAAGTTCATCCAGATGGGCAGCGAGAAGAACTTCTCCAGCCTGCACACCACGCTCTGTGCCACGGGAGGCGGGGCTTTCAAGTTCGAAGAGGATTTCAGAACGGTATGTCCGCGTTCAGTTCAGTTCAGTCACTCAGTCGTGTCCGACTCTGCGACCCCATGAATCGCAGCACGCCAGGCCCCCTGTCCATCACCAACTCCCAGAGTTTACCCAAACCCATGTCCATCAAGTCGGTGATGCCATCCAGCCATCTCATCCTCTGTCGTCCCCTTCTCCTCCTGCCCCAATCCCTCCCAGCATCAGGGTCTTCCGCTTTAGCCCTGTGCAAACCACAAAACCACCTCTTAGAGAAACAAAGGAAGCCTCTCCTATGCCCATAAGCATGGCGTCTCCGATGGAAGAACTAGGCTACTAGGCTTGGCAACTTTGGACAAGTTTACCTCACCTCTCACTGCTTCAGCTTCCTCATCTATATGAGAATAAAAATAGTTCCTACTTCATAGGGCTGGCGGCTATAATATGTACCTGGCACTTACAATGCCCAGTAAATATTAGCTGCCCTCTTCAGTTTTGTTTCAATTATGTCTGCACAATGTGCTAAAGACAAGGTGATGTAAATCACCTTCTGAACTATTTTAGTTTTCCAGACTCTTGAGTCCTGTGAAAAACATAATTATTGTGCCAGTTTCATAGATATATAGACCGAGGCCTGCAGGAAAGACTTTTTATACATCTTACTAAAAATGAGTACTTCTTTCTGCCCATTTGCTCTGTGTCTTTTCTGTTTTATGAATGTCCTTTAGGAGTTTTGCTCACAAACAAAAATGAAATCTTTGATATTACTTACAGGTAAATTCCTTTATAAATAAACAAGATTTAGGCAGTATGGTTCTACATAATAAGAATAGTAACTTATCCTGAGGGCATCCTTGGCAGTCCAGTGGCTGAGACTCTCTGATTCTAGTCCAGAGGGTGTGGGTTCAATCCCTGGACAGGGAATTAGGATCCCATACGCCACATGGTGCAGCCAAATAAGTAAATAATACCTTATCCTGACCAGCAGGATATTCTGCCTCTGTGTTGCTTATTTAGATTTGACAGAGTTGGCTAAATGGAAGATATGGATGAGTGGCATGGAGTCCTAACTTCCTCTTTATTAAGCAATCTCTAACACCTGTGTGTTCCAATTTCCCCATTTCTATAGTCAAGATAATCTCTTTAATGTCTAGGTTCATCTCACAGGGAATAAAATGAGAAGAAAGAAAAATAATAGAGAAATTTAAATGAACAGAAGTGTTTGAACATAAAAGAAGGAAGGGTTGAAAGATTCTGGGATTAGTCTTGCCAGAAACTTTATCATTAATGAATAAATTAGTAAATCAATGCCTTATTCATTGTATTGAATAAAGATCTAATGCAAATTGATTTGCACAATCAAAAGGAGCATCATTTATCTCATTGATAAGTAGTTTCTGCAAGAGCTAGCAATAGAGCCCTGGAACGTTCCCTTCAATCAGATTGATTATATTCAGGTGTTCACTTTTCCTTTTGTGTCCGTGTTCCCTACCCAGCAGTAGAATTTGATGCTGCCACTTACTTAAATGATCCATGGAATCTTTTCTCCACCAAGTTCAATTCAGTTCAGTTGCTCGGTTGTGTCTGACTCTTTGTGACCCCATGTACTGCAGCACACCAGGCCTCCCAATCCATCACCAACTCCTGGAGTTTACCCAAACTCATGTCCATTGACTCGGTAAATGCCATCCAACCATCTCACCCTCTGTCGTCATCCCTATCTCCTCCTACCCCCAATCCCTCCCAGCATCAGGGTCTTTTCAAATGAGTCAGCTCTTCACATCAGGTGGCCAAAGTGTTGGAGTTTCAGCTTCCACATCAGTCCTTCCAATGAACACCCAGGACTGATCTCCTTTAGGATGGACTGGTTGGATCTCCTTGCAGTCCAAGGGACTCTCAAGAGTGTTCTCCAACACCACAATTCAAAAGCATCAATTCTTTGCTGCTCAGCCTTCTTTATAGTCCAATTCTCATCCATACATGACTACTGGAAAAACCATAGCCTTGACAAAACGGACCTTTGTTGGCAAAGTAATGTCCCACTTTTTAATATGCTGTCTAGCTTGGTCATAACTTTTCTTCCAAGGAGTAAATGTCTTTTAATTTCATGGCTGCAGTCACCATCTGTAGTGATTTTGGAGCCCCAAAAAATAAAGTCACCCACTGTTTCCACTGTTTCCCCATCTATTTGCCATTAAGTGATGGGACCGGATACCATGACCTTAGTTTTCTGAATGTTGACCTTTAAGCCAACTTTTTCACTCTCCTCTTTGGGGCCCAGTAATTGAAGAGTTTTGAAACTGAGAAGGTTGAGATCTAGGAGCATGAACATTAAGTGCAAATTCATAAATGAAAAAGCACTGATCCTGAATTCTGATTATGTTTCTGCATTTAACTATCTGGGTGCCTTTGGATAAATCATGTCCCTCCTGTGGGACTCAGTTTCATCATCTTCAGAAGGCAGCAGAAGGTGGCTACAAGGATAAGGAAACTAAAGCTAAAGAGCCATAAAGAGGCATTCATAGTGCCCCCTTAGGTGAGAGCTGAGTGTTAGCTCAATGCTTTTCAGCAGATGCTGACCCACTGCTAGTGCTGTGAGCTCCCCAGGTCCCTCAAGGTTGCCTGTGTCCATCTCTTCTAGGGAGCCTGAAGTGAACCAAGGTGACCTACAGCATTTAAGCAACCTCTATCAAAGGCTCTATCCCTCCTCTGGGGTAATGCCCCAGGAGAAAGTTACTCAATTTTTGTTGGTCATGAGCAAGTGTGTTTCTCAAGGATCTGACTTGAGAAAAGTCATGTCTTATTTAACCAAAAAAAAGAAGCCTCTGTCCAGGAGAAATATCAGTAACCTCAGATACGCAGATGACACCACCCTTATGGCAGAAAGCGAAGAAGAACTAAAGAGCCTCTTGATGAACGTGAAAGAGGAGAGTGAAAATGTTGGCTTAAAGCTCAACATTCAGAAAACTAAGATGATGGCATCTGGTCCCATCACTTCATGGCAAATAGAGGGGGAAACAGTGGCTGACTTTATTTTTCTGGGCTCCAAAATCACTGCAGATGGCGATTGCAGCAATGAAATTAAAAGATGCTTACTCCTTGGAAGAAAAGTTATGACCAAGCTAGACAGCATATTAAAAAGCAGAGACATTTCTTTGCCAACAAAGGTCCATCTAGTCAAGGCTATGGTTTTTCCAGTAGTCATGTATGGATGTGAGAGTTGGACTATAAAGAAGGCTGAGCCCTGAAGAATTGATGCTTTTGAACTGTGGTGTTGGAGAAGACTCTTGAGAGTCCCTTGAACTGCAAGGAGATCCAACCAGTCCATCCTGAAGGAGATCAGTCCTGGGTGTTCATTGGAAGGACTGATGTTGAAGCTGAAACTCCAACACTTTGGCCACCTGATGTGAAGAGCTGACTCATTTGAAAAGACCCTGATGCTGGGAAAGATTGAGGGCAGGAGGAGAAGGGGACAACAGAGGATGAAGTGGTTGGATGGCATCGTCAACTTGATGGACATGGGTTTGTGTGGACACTGGGAGTTGGTGATGGACAGGGAGGTCTGGCATGCTGCGATTCATGGGGTCACAAAGAGTTGGACACGACTGAGCAACTGAACTGAACTGAACTGTTCCTTCAGGCTGCTGGAGCCTAATAAACAGATTGGTGCAGGCAGCAAGTCTGGAGTACTTGCCTAACAGTCTAGCCATCTATAAAAGAAAGTATCAATATATGGGCTGCCTTCTGTTTGCCTACTCAGGTTTTGTTATTTTTCTCACTCACAAAACATATTTGAAATTCAACTCTCTTTCTGGTCTCTCTCAGCTCTCCTGTGTAAGGAGCAAAGAGCCCCTAGTGTAATCTATAGTTCAGAGTCAACCATTTTATATGCAGATTGTTCTTGAGCTTAGTAAGATAACCTTTTCTGCCATTTCCAGTATGACTTACAGAGCCAATGTCAGCAAAAGCACCTTGGACAGTGTGGGGTATCATACAAATGTGTATCATACAAACAATTTAGTGACTCATTTCTCAAGGGCAGGAGAGTGATATAATGGGGTAGGTCAATAGCATACTCCCATAGAGAGCAGGCATGAAACCTCCTGGGATGGTTTTTTTCAGATTTATGAACATACATATGTATGTATGAATGCATTTATTTATTTATTCATTCAGCTATTTATTTAGTTACTTTGAAAGTTTATTGTATTGAAGTCTAGTTGATTTCCTAGTTGAATCTAATTGAATCCATCTGCAGTACAGGAGACCCTGGTTCGATACCTGGGTTGGGAAGATCCCCTGGAGAAGGGAAAGGCTATCCACTCCAGTATTCTGGCCTGGAGAATTCCATGGACTGTATATAGTCCATGGGGTCGCAAAGAGTCAGACATGACTGAGTGACTTTCACTAGTTGATTTGCAATTGTGTGTTAATTTCTGCTGTACAGCAGAAAGATTCTCTGTATTGATACACATATACACCTTCTTTTTCATATTCTTTTCCATTATGTTTAGGATACTGACAACAGTTCCCTGTGTTATACAGTAGGGCCTTCTTGTTTAGCCTATCTTATATATAATAATTTTTGCTAGTTAGTTATTTTTGACAGAGGGAAGCACATAAGGAGAACCTCTTCCAATTGTATCCTCAACATGTCTTGTGTTTATAATCCATATTTTTTTTCTAATTTCAGCATACAGGGAATCACTGAATTCCTTTGAGAAATTAGAGCCTTCGGTTTGGAAGTGGGTTTCCAAATGTATTTCAGCTTAAGAAGATTGAATTATTTCACCTCTTGTATAAATTGTATAACTCATGTGTAGCTCATGTTTCCAAGGCATTCACACAGCCATCTCATCCGGTTCTTGAAAAGAGCCCTGAAAGTTAACTAGAGCAGCTGGTACTGGGGACAGTATGTGATTTTATTGAAGGCCTGTTGTCACTCTGTGATCATGCATTCATACCAGCTCTTCAGCTCCAAAGTCTGTGTGGTCGCAGGACCAGCAGCATCTGGATCACTTGGGATATTGTTAGACAGGCAGTCAGAAACTCTGGGAGTGGGGGCCCAGCAATCTGATTTAACAAAGCCTCCAGGTGTTCTGATGGTGCCTAAAATTTGAGAATCCCCACTGCACCCATGCTTGCTTGGGTGACTTTGGGAATGGGCAAAACAGAATTAGTTTATCATAGTAATAATTTGAAAAAAAATGGGGGTTTTTGTGTGTGTGTTTTTTTTTTTTACTTTATTTCTTCCTCTATCCCCGTTATTTACAGAGTTTGAGTTTTAGGGCTAATTTTGATTTCTTGTTTTTAAGTTTGGGGAATAGTTTAAACTTAATGATTTAAGAACGGGCAGAACTCATACTGTCTTTTCTTTTTGGCTGCACTGTGCAGCATGTGGGATCATAGTTCCCCATCAGGGATTGAGCCTGGTGCCCACTGCAGTGGAAGCGAAGGGTTTAACTATTGGACTGCCAGGGAAGTCCTGCAAATCATATCTTCTGAAAGTGCTAAGGAGAGTTACACGCAGTGGTGTGCTGGAGTCAGCTCCTGTTGGCTCGTGAGAACCCACTGTGTCTTCCCAACTTGGTGCTTAGTGACATTGTGCTGGCAGCTTGAAGCTGGCCATGGTGGGAGTGATGATACAACTGAAATTGGTAAAAGCTGTAAACCAGGGCTTTTGCTCCTAGAGAGGTAATTGTTAAACATTTACCAACACACCTTGGTGACAAGGTTATGTTCACATTAACTGAAGCTTCATCTGCATAGTCACTGCATCTGATATTTCAGATCTACCATCATCTAAGACCCATTATAGAGATCACCATTAAGAATACATATAAAATTCATAGGAATTTACTGCCTATTAGTGGGAAGTCAGATGTAGCCCACAGCTGTTATGGTGCCCTTCTACATAGATATTTAATTTAAACTAGCTGCCAGCATTTAAAAATTGGAAGTTTCACGTAAAAGTCTAGATTTCTGACTCTTGAGAAATCTGATCATTGGCAACAGTGAGCCCCCACTATCACGTGGGCTGCAGTGAATTTTGAACACATGTGGATTGCCTTGTGTGCCACAATCCCCATCCTTCTGTTACTTGAGCGTTTAGTCAAGGGACTTTACTCCTTTACTGGCTCCTGCAGCATTTGTTTTTCTTTACCCCCAGTATAAAGAAAACTAAGTCCCAAGAAAGAGCGTTTCTCTGTAGCTGGGATCTGAACATGCTGTCCAAGTAATGATTTGACTCATGGCTTACACTTGGGAGCCTGTCCTATTTCCCGGATGAGAAAGACCTTTGAGGGAGGTCTCCATAGGTCTCAATGAAAGTGACTAATATTTCTGTTTCTCAGTGTGGGGTGCATGACCTCAGGCTTCAGAAATATCCATCGTACTGATGAACCTATTTGCAGGGCAGGAATAGAGAAGAGAACGTAGAGAATGGACTTGTGGAGAGGAAGGAGAGGGTGGGACCAATTGGGAGAGTAGCACTGACATAAATACACCCACATGTAGAGTAGCCAGCTAGTGGGAGGCAGCTTCGCAGCCCGGGGAGCTCAGCTCAGTGCTCTGTGCTCACCTAGAGGGGCGGGATGGGTGGAGGAAGGAGGCTGAAGGGGAAGGGAATATACGTATACATATAGTTGATTCACGTGTTGTACAGCAGAAACCAACACAACACTGTAAAGCAATTATACTCCAATTAAAAAATAAAAACAAATACCCATCCCTCAGTAAAATGCTATAGAAGAGATGTCTGTTTGCAGCTAGCACATTATTTGAAAGTGATTTTGAGGGAAAAGTTGAGATCTTTCCTTTCAGAGCAAAGTTGCATGCTTTATATGCCTTGACAGGTTTTTCTTTCTCCTGAGCAGTTTCAGGACGTCTCCTGGACACACTTTGTTCACGTTTGTGATGTTAGTTCTGGGCATGGGTTTCAATATTGTTGATGGACCTCTGATTAATTTTTAAGCAGATTAACCTATGACCCCAAGACTGGCTGATGAAATCACTACTTTTCAGTGTGGGGTGATTTAAGAGGGGACGACTTTCCCTGTTCTGTTTAAGAAATGTTTATTAAGCCATTCTAATGGACAGGCCTTTGAGCATGGTGTGCAGGGGCACCCAGTGAACCACAAAGCAAGCCAGAATGTGACCCTTGCTGTGAGTGCAATGAAAGACATGGATAGAGCTGAGGAATCTAGGAGGAAGAGAAGACAGGGTTTACCCAGCTGTGTATCACTATAGTGCTTAGCTCTCCAGATGGTCTTACACCTCTAGTATTACCCCCGAACACATGGTATGCATCTCACCCAGAATTTCACTTGGTGGAAAATGAAATGTTCAGGATCATTTGATAGATTTGCTTTATCATCATGTGTCATTTAGAATGCTTTTTCCTGTATATCAAGAAAAAGTCCACCATCTTGCCAGTAACCTATTCTAACTCTGCTCTGCAGATAAAGCTTCAGTAGATTTTGTTGACTGGGACAGTGAGATGACAAAAAGTCCAAAATTTCCTTCTAGCTATTAACTTTCATAATGAAGATGATGCTTTGGGGGCAATATATCTAAGTATAGTACTCATGTAGGTGGTTTCCAGATCCCAGAAGAAGGACTCATTATGAATGAAGACAGAAGAACAGCAAGGCATTTGCCAGTTGTGTCACTTAGGGGAAGTTACTTCAGGTCTATGAGCCTCAAACAGCATTAGGATAATGGTACCTCTTAATAGGATTTTTGTGAGAACTAAATGATCTAGTATAAGGGTTGGGCATATAGTAAACAGTAAATACTAGTTATTATTTTCTTAAAGAGATTTTTTAAAATTTAAATTAGACCCTATAAATTATCTTCCATTGTTGACTCAGTTTCATGTTGGTGAATATTAGATTGTTTTCGTTTTTTGGGGGACCAGCAGTAATATCACTCTTGAGGACCATTAATAAACTTTTGAGGATGCAAAGTACCCATTGCCTGCTAAGGCTAGCCCTCAGTTAACTCATTCCCCTTTTCTTTTTCCCCCCAGTACCTAGGAGAAAAGGAGTTTTTGTTTCTCAGGAGCATGAAAGGACACTCTAGGACTACCTACTGCTACTACTGCTAAGTCACTTCAGTTGTGTCCGACTCTGTGTGACCCCATAGACGGCAGCCCACCAGGCTCCCCCGTCCCTGGGACTCTCCAGGCAAGAACCCTGGAGTGGGTTGCCATTGCCTTCTCCAATGCATGAAAGTGAAAAGTGAAAGGAAAGTCGCTCAGTTGTGTCCGACTCTTAGCGACCCCATGGACTGCAGCCTACCAGGCTCCTCCATCCATGGGATTTTCCAGGCAAGAGTACTGGAGTGGGGTGCCATTGCTTAAGCTATTAGTAAAAGAGTCACTATTTTTCGAGTCCTCTGTACTTGCCAAGCCATGTGTAAGCATTTTGTTTTATTTTGTTTTTTAAGATATTTATTTGTTTGGCTGCTCTGGGCCTTAGTTGCAGAACATGGGATCTTTATTTATGGCATTTGAACTCTTAGTTGCAGCATTTGGAATGTAGTTCCCTGACCAGAGATCAAACCTGGGCCCCCCTGCACAGAGAGGGCAGAGTGTTAGCCACTAGGCAACCAGAGAAGTCCCAGCATTTTATATATTATCATCATGTAGTCTTCACACTATGCTGTGGGTATCGTCCCTATTTTACAGAGGAGGAAACTGAGGCTTGAGAAGTTAAGGAACTAGCCCCACATCCCTCAATTAGCTAAGTGTTAGAGCTAGCATTCAAAGTCAGGCCCCTCTAACTCCAAAGCCTGGTGCCTGGGAAAAGGAGAGCTGGGCTATTTGGGCTCAAAGGAGATTGTCCCCAGCCCCCAGGCTCACGTGCCTCCCTCAAGACTGTGTATCTTTTCAAGGAAGTGTAGAAGTCTTTCTGCTTCCAGAACATTCTCACTCTCTTCACCCCATGGTACGCTGGGTTAGTTTCCTGTGGCTGCTATAACAAATTACCACCCTTCTAGCGGCTTAAAGCCACAGAAATGTGTTCAGTCACAATTCTGGAGGCCAGAAAGATGAAATCAGGGTGTTGCTAGAACCATACTTCCTTCAGAGACTCTCGGGCAGAACCCATGTTTTGCCTCTTCTGGCATCCGGTGGCTGCTGGCATTCCTGGCCTGTCGTGCAGCCCTCCAGTCTCTGCCTTCTGTCTCCATGTGGCCTTCTCCCCTGCTTCCATCCAGTCTTCCCTGTGTCTTATCAGGAAATTGTCCATGGACTTAGGGCTATCCAGATAACCCAGGATGCTCTCTTCATCTCAGGATCCTTAATTAATTACATATGGAAAGACCTTGTTTCCAAATAAGGTTACAGTCACAGGTTCTGAAAACTAAGATATGGGCATATCTTTCAGGGGCAAGCATTTAACCCACCCCACATGCTAAGGGCTGGTTTTCCACTGGAATGACTGAGTCTCAACAAGATTTCCCAATGCGGTGCTAGAAGAATGGTTCCATGCCTTTCACGTTCATGACACGTTTAGACCAAAGAAAAGCCCCCAGGACATCCCCTGAGGTGGTGGCAGTCTCCCTCCCACGGGCTTGTTCTCTTTCAGATTGCTGACCTGCAGCTCCACAAACTGGACGAACTGGACTGTCTGATTCAGGGCCTGCTTTACGTCGACTCCATTGGCTTCAACGGCAAGCCGGAATGTTACTACTTTGAAAATCCCACCAATCCCGAATTGTGTCAGAAAAAGCCGTACTGCCTGGATAACCCGTACCCTATGTTGCTGGTGAACATGGGCTCAGGTGTCAGCATCCTAGCTGTGTACTCCAAGGACAACTATAAAAGAGTTACAGGGACCAGGTAAACGCGGTTTCCACTAGGAGAACCTTTCTGTGCTTATTAAACCCAGGCCTCTTCCTTAAAGACCAGTTTCTGAAAAGGTTACTTATATTGAATACATTTTTAAAAGAAAGATCTTACCTCCTCAACCAACCAAAAAGGATTTATTGAATGTGTTATACAGGGTGATTGATAGAAAAGTTAATAAAACACAGGTCTTGCTCTGGTGGGAAACTGGTCAGGTGCGGGAAAAGGGTCACACAACCCAGAAGCCAGGTGGAAGGGTGCTTGTGATAGTCAGAGGGCTGCAGAGAAACCCTTCCTTTGGAACTGCCTTGGTGCCTAGCACAGAAAGAATTGCTTGAAATAATGTCATTCCAATCAGTGAGCCAGACTCTGTTTACAGTGCTTTTTACCCTCAGATAAATGCTCCTGCTGCAAACTGGAATAGTCAGCACACTTCACAGGGAATTTGGAAGTGCAGTGGATAGACAAACAGCCCTGTGATGGCAGTGGGGTGCAGGGAGTGTTTCTTTGTGTACACACACCCTACGGGCATGTGGGCTCAGCTTCCTGTTAGTAGGGATTCAACACGGAACGAAGATACAGGGTCAGAAGTCTTTGAGAGATCATAGTGTAAGCAAAATTACAAGGGTTTTCTTTACTTGTAAGAGGATTAGAATGAAGTTTCTTTAACTTATTGGACCACAAGAACCCATTTTTGGAGGAATGATTTAAGGAACTGGCGCTGTGTGACACGTGCTTTGAGACATGATATTGAAAGTGTTGTTTTTGATAGACAAAGATACCATGTAACTCCTCTGAGCCTCAGTATCCTTGTTTGTGCCATGAAGTGAGTTGTTTCTTAATTTGTACCTGCCTCTCCAGTACCGACATTCTGTAATTCTACTCACGCATGAGGAGGCGAGCACTCCTGTATTAACAGGAGCTTTTCTCCTGTATTAACATGACTTTTGATGGGTCTGCATAAATCAGTGGTTCACCACTGGGGAAGGGAAGATTGAGCCCCTCAGGGGAGGGACGTTTGACAATGTTTGGAGACATTGTTTTTTGGTTGTCACAACTGGAGATTCAGCGATACTGGCATCTAGTGACCAAGGGTGTTGCTAAATATCCTACGATAGCTCCCTACAGCAAAAAAGTGTCAAGTCCCAAATGTTAACAGTTGGTGGTATAAAGAAACCCTGGTACACACATCCTGACTGATCCTGCTTGTGTGTGTGTAAATTGCCTCCAGGCAACACACTTTCTTACTAAGAATACAGCACTAAGCTGAAGAATCGGCCCCACGGCCTCATTAGGACTGTCAGAAGTATCAGAGACAAGTAAATATTTTGGCTAGACTGGGTTTACCTGAAGAGAGTGATCTTCTGAGAAAGGTATAATCTTCAACTACAGACTTCCTCCCAAAAGGAGCCATCGAATTGGTAGAGCTAGTCCCAAGGTAACAACAAGCTAACCATTGTCCACAATTAGAGATATTTATAGTTTTGTTGATTAACACTAAACAAAGTCATGATTTATATCACAGGTACATGCTCTCAACCTTGGAGGTTCCAAGGATCTGGTTGTCTTTGAATAATGAGCCAAACTGTGCTGCTTGGTATCTGATATATGTGCAGTAATGCCTATAAATTCCAATGACTGGTAAATGCTGGTTAATGACCAGTGCTTCGCAATCAGCGAATACTGTTTGGATGTCCAAGCTTTCTGACAAGCTCTCTTTAACCAGTAGTTTTGGAAAGGTATTGCAGGAGACTGAAGGTTATGAGAGAGCCCTTTCCAGGGCTGCCACAGGTTGGGGAAGGGAACGAAATATCAAGTCTCTGGACCCCAGGTCTTCCTTGTCCAACCATTTATTCTGCCAAAGTTTTTTTGTTTTGTTTTTGATCCAAGTTAGAAAACCATTTATCTATAAACTATAGGCATACCTCAGAGAAATTGCAGGATCAGTTCCGGACTGCTGCGATAAAGCCAGTATCACAATAAAGCGGATCACATAAGTCTTTTGGTTTCCCAGTGCATTTAAAAGTTGTGTTTACACTATATTGTAGTCTGTTAATTGCGCAATGACATTATGTTTAAAAATACATATATATACCTTGATTAAAAAATTTTATTCCTAAAAAATGCTAACCATAATCTGAGCCTTCAGCAAGTCATAATCCTTTAACTCCAAAGATCACAGATCACTATAACACATAAAATCATAATGTTAAAACTTGAAATATTGTGAGAATTACCCAAAATGTGACACAGAGACACAAGTGAACAAGTGCCATTGGAAAAATGGCACTGATAGGCTTGGGGATCCAGGATTGCCGCAAACCTTCAATTTATAAAAATTCAGTATCTGTAAAGTACCATAAAGTAAAGCACAGGAAAATGAGGTGTGCCTATATTTTGGTCAGCCGTGAACATCAGTGTGTGGAACACACTTTGGAAATCGCTGATTGAAGCAAATGGCTTGATCTTTAAGTTTTGCTACTCCTAGTAGGATGGCTGTAACTCTAGGTTTTTTGTTATTCTCCTATACCCTATTTTCCTATTAAGCATTTTTATTTTTAGGAACCCACATTATTATAGGATATCAGTTTTCTTTTAGACTTATGATTTTAAATGATTTGTTTCAGTGTTATATGTAATTTTACTGCATCCTAGATTCATAGCAACATTTCCTTTCTGTTGACACAACTCCAATTATATTATAGCAGATGAAAAAAAAAAAAGCAGAACTTAACGGCTTATATTGTTAGAATGTGTAATCTATGAAAAGAGGAATGTAAAGACTTTCCAAGCTTCAATGAAATGAGCAGTGCAGCTTATTTCATTCTTTTGGAATCTGTTTTAAGGGCATGAGCATTCATGTAATTGGATTCTTTTACTTTCTTCCTGAAATTCCTCACTACAGGTTTGTTGGGTTTTTAAAAAAAAACAATGATGTTTTGGTCTCTGATTTGCTGAGGGTTTTGCTATGTGTCTGCTGAAACAAACATGCATCTGATGATGAGCGAGAGAATCACTAGACTGGATAACGGGGGGCAGGTTGAGGATGTTAATAAAGTGCTCTTCTGCAACTGTACGTTCTTTCGTCCAACCTGCAGTGTCCCAGCTGTGCCAGTGCATGCTTGCTTTCCCCATTCAGCACCGATTCTTTGTCAGTCACCTGTCATTTTCCACTCATACAAAGCCCTCGTCCCTTTTCACTCATACCAACACATCAGATGATGAGTTGCCTTCTTTCTAAGTCAGCCAGTGCCTTTAAGTGCTTGTATGTTTGGAGTCAGTTGCTGAACACCTTGAGGAATACAAATACGTGATTTCAAAGACAGGATATTAGTGTGGATGAAAAGTAGAAACTAGAAATGGGAGTTAAGCTTTTTATACACATACACACACACACACACACACACAGAAAACAAGACAAATTCACATCACACAAGCCAAAAAGTGTTCCCATTAAACCATGCTAGCTATGTGGGGCAGACTAAAAACTAACAACATCTCATGATGCACCATGTTAAATGTAAATAAACACAAACTTTCTTAGAGGAAATCCAGAATTTCTGCTGTGACTGAGTTGTCAAGAGTGTAATGCCCGTGGAGCTCTTTTTGTCCTCACGGGACTGCACCTAGTTTGCATGGCTATAGCTGGTGCCTAACTACCTAATTTGCTACGAAGACACATCATTTCAATCAAGTATGCATTTTCGTAAGAATCACTATTTAAGAAATATTACAGTTACACCTTAGATGTAAATCCTAAAGAACTGTGTGTCTATAATCTGGTACCTTTTTGGTAACAACTTTTTGACAATAAATATAGTTTACCCTAAATTTTCTTTTTTTTTTTTTTAGATTTAAGTTTTGAAAATAACCTCAATCTCAATTTGAATTTCCTCTTAAAAGCCAGTATCCAAACACATATGGAATCCCCAGGGCCGGCAGTTCTTGGAATTTCAGAACTGATGTGCATTTACTCTTCTGAGTGGCAAACAGAAAGTAAGGCCCATTCATGGCCATATCAGTGCTCTTCTCTGCCAGGCGCTCACTGCTGACAGTTTTATTCTGAATCTGCTTTTCTTCCCCTCAAATAACTTTGACATTAATATACAATTGAGTTCCCTCTCAACTATCATGATTGGTTTCGAATTTTGTCTCAAAAGACTATCGTAGAGGAATTCCCTGCAGCACCACCCCCCCACCCCCACAAAAAAACTGAAAGCTTTTAAAACATGGTTCAAGCACTGAAACCATTTTAAGATCTCTGTTGCTATTTTTTGACTATCGCATGGTAAGTAAAATACTAATAATCTTTTCCAAAGTTTACTAGAAAAAAAATCAAATGTGAGATCCATCAATTGTTTCCTTTTTGAAATTTCTGAGAATCTTCAGTGACATTACTTCTGCAGGAGAAGCAAGGTCGGAGGAAAGATACAGCTTTGGGACTGGCTATTCCTGGCAGAGTCCCAGTTCAGTCTCGTCGTCATAGAGTCTGTCTCTCTAGATATGAACTGTGCTTCATGTATACACAGTTTCTAAGTATTTGCATTTAGCTACATATGTTTGTTTGTTTTTTTTTTAATAGCAGTCATTTCTCTGGTTATTTGCCGCTTCCACACCACCCAAATTAAGGGAGCTAGCTCATGATTTGGCCCCAGTTTCTAGGCGGGACGATTGCATGAAGCACTTAGGTCAGCGGCTGGTTGAAGGTCTCACAACGGAAATCAGTGAGAGTCTTTCTCTGGGTTTTGTTCTTAAAATTCAGGGCAAGTTTTCCTTGATGTTTCTTTTAGTCTCTGCCCTCTTTTTTTTTTTTTTCCAATCCGATCTACCCTGAAGCTCTTTTTCACCCAGCACTTTAATTCAAGTGCCCCCTTAGTTTTTTTTCTGTTTTGATTCACCCGTATTAGTGGTCTTGATGTAGTTGGGGACTTGGATGGGCAAAGTCTTCCAGTAAAACTTAAAAAATAAACCTTATTGTTCCTTCAGTCTTGGAGGTGGAACATTCCTAGGCCTTTGTTGCTTGCTGACTGGTTGTGAGACCTTTGAAGAAGCTCTGGAAATGGCAGCCAAAGGCGACAGCACCAATGTTGATAAGCTGGTGAAGGACATTTACGGAGGAGACTATGAACGATTTGGCCTTCAAGGATCTGCGGTAGCATCAAGGTAGAGACTAAGTAGCTAGGAGCAGTAGCGATTAAACACAAGGCAGTCTCTCCACCCTGGCTGTTCATTTAGTTTTTTGTTTTTTTTTTAATGTCAACCCACCAGCCTGGTGCAAGGATCTATGGTATTGGAGCTCAGACTTGATCTCCTGCCCTTGGTGAAGCACTGAGATGTTTAGCTTTGGATACCTGTGCTTAAAATAAGGCAGCTTTGAAAGAAGGTTCTAGAAAACTGCAACAGTTTCCCCTGTTCCATTCTTGTCCAGATATCTAGAGGCATTAAAAAAAAATTTTTTCCCCCCATTAATAGCCATGCTACTTTGTCCCTATTAAGAAAAGGGCGGCCAATCATCCATATGGTAATCCTGTCAGCTTGTAATCCATGGTAGCTAAATCAGGTCATTTGAGCTTGATCAGAGTTATTCATAAAACTCTCCGCTGTACTTTGGTGGAAGCATGGGGCCTGCCCGAGGATGATTTTGAACACTCGCTAATATTTCCAACATAGCTTTGGCAACATGATGAGTAAGGAAAAGCGAGACTCCATCAGCAAGGAAGACCTCGCCCGAGCCACCCTCGTCACCATCACCAACAACATTGGCTCCATTGCTCGGATGTGTGCGCTGAATGAGGTAAGGCCTTCACCCGGGAACAGCCATCTGTCATTCATAAACACCATTTTTGGCAGCGCAGTAACTGGGGACCCTCACAACACTACAGATCCTTGGAAAACCTGCTGTTTCTCATAATCATACCTTGCAGAACATGAGGGATGTTTGTTGGGGGAGGGAGAGGAGTATGTATTTTAAGGAGACATTGGGTGATGACAAATAAAACCATCTAACTGGGGAAACAGTAAAAATGACAGTCCATACTATAACCTCTCCAACCTTGTGGACACACACCTATTGAACGGTGAGGGAAAGCTCATGCATCCTTGTAAACAGTTGCAGGTAAAACATTCCACTTGCAATTTTCGATATTCTCTCTGCTTTCAGCTTCTTTACAGTGTTGCCTTGTGGCATGGAGTTCAAGCAGCATTGTACAGGGCTATCAAAGCACAGAGAGCTTGCTACAGCTGAGGCCAGCCAGAGCCCCAGGCACAAGAAAGGGCAGAGTTGGTGACTGACAAAGCTTTGGTAACGTGTTTTAAAACATTGCAAAATTGCTTTGAGAAGAACAGAACCCTTTTCTGAAATACAAGATGTGTCAAGTAGAATAGTTCTCACCGAGTTGTATTAGGAAGACAAGAAAGAGGCATTAGGATGTGGAATAAGAAATAGCAAAAGTATTAAAGAATCACCGTAGCATCAGTAGTGGGGCTTCCCAGGTGGCGCTAGTGGTAAAGACCCTGCTTGCCAATATTCTTGCCTGGAGAATCCCACGGACAGAAGAGCCTGGTGGGCTGCCGTCCATGAGGTCACAAAGAGTCAGATACGACTAAAGCGACTTAGCACTGGAGCATCAGTAAGAGTTTTTAAAATATGAGTTTTCATAGAAATGTGACATATATACAGAAGAGGGCTCGAATCACAAGGGTACAGCCGACAGATTGTCAGATACATGTGCATGTGTGCACACACACACCTGTATAGCCACCACTCAGATCAAGAATTGGAACAATACAGGTAACTGCAGAAACCCTCTCCAGCCCCCTTCTAGTTGAACAGTGGAATATTACACAGGGTAGGAGGCAGCCTGTATGACAGGTGGGTGACAGCCCTGCCTTTGAACTCTAGGGTTACGAAAGAGACACACTCCTTTTACAGCATTGAACAGAATTTGTCACTGGCCTATGGATCAGTGTCATGCTTTTTGTAAGCCCCCATTTCAGTTGGAGTTTAAATGAGGGTGGTATTCAGATGAAAGTATGTATTCCAGAGACATGCCTTTTCAAAGTCCACTGTGGTCATGGGATTCACTTTAACAGAGAATTTACTTTTTGACATTAACCTTTGAGGAAAGTTTTCCCAAGTAGCCAAACAAGCCCTAGGACTAGTATGTGTATAGTTGGCTGTGCCCATAAACTCTCAAAGGTCACTTGGGTGGAATGTCTTCCATCCAATAGAGCAATAGGTGCCATTTCCCCTACTTTCCGGAGAGCTGCCGTGAGCCAGCAGATCTTTTTACAGGTATCATAATCACTTTACGAGTAGAGTAACTGCTTTTATTTTTGACTTTTATTTCAGTGTTAATACCATTTATTGTTGGATTGTAGTGTAGCCATGGTACATCCTATTAACAGTTGGAGTAACTCTTTTGAATGTTTCTGTGGTGTTGAATGAATAAGAGGACTCACGGATCGCTTGGGGCCAGGCTTCTGTTGGCCAGCGTCCTGCCAGCCATTGCTTTGCTCCCTGGAGTCACTGACTGGAGGATCTTTGATTCCAGCCATTTCACGGAGGGGCACCACATTTACTGACTCTAAAATATTTTTCTGTGATTACTGGAATGCTATCAAATAGTTCTCTACCAACTTTTAAAGTTTGTATTCTTTTTTTTTTTTTTTTTTTTGGAATAGAGAGTACAAACACATAATACAGAGCTCTGAAGACACCACAAGTAGAGTATACATGGAAATGAGTCACCACTGCCATCCCATCCCTCAATTTTAACCTCACTAGAGGTAGCACTGGTTTTAGTTTTTCTGTTTTGTTTTGACTCTGTATTATCTGCATTATAGGGTAAACATGCTGAATAAATATTTGATTTTTGAATTAAATATGTCAGACTTTTCTTTAATGGAGTCTGAGTGTTACACCTTTTCTACTTCAACATTTTTAAAAAGAATTCTTCCGTGTTTTCTTTGTCTCTTTTTTTTTTTTAACGTTTATATCTTTGACGCACCTGGAATTTATTTGAAATAGGAGTATCTATCCCATTCTAATGCCATTTCCCTTTCTTCTGGCTTCCTGCCAGAGCAAAGCAGGACCGAAAGTTTGAGCAAGTCCTACCTGGGCAGTTTGTGGCTACAGCTCTTCTTTGTGGAAACATTAAAGTTACCTCCCACACCTCTACCCAGGGAAAATTTTCACTGTGGTTAATAGATTTGTTAACATGTATTGTTGAAATCTGAGACAGTTAGAAAGTGATGTTCCCACACTCTGATTGCTCTTGATAGATTGAACAGAAAATAATGCCAGATCCCAAGACTCTGTTCCCTTTTATGTGAGTGACCATAGCAACCGACTCTCTGAGTGAGTGATGGTGAGCAGCATCTGTGTGGCAGACAGGCTGAGTTCAGTGTGAGGTGTGTGTTCAGAATACAAATCTGTATCCATGACAACAAAAATATAAATGTGATTTTCATTATCTTATTGTAACCCACATATTGATCAAACAGGATATTTCATCATATATCCTAAAGGGCGAAACTGGGTACCATTTCTTTTTTGTATTCCCAGTGTTTGCAACAGAGCAACCTGACCAGACTTGTTAGATGAATAACTTATACCATAACCATTTAATTTATGAGTTGGTTGGGAGTTCTCTGATAGCCTAGTGGTTGGGATTTGGTGCTGCCTTCGCAGCACCAAAAACTTTTTTAAAAAATAGATAAAATTTATAAAAAAAAATAATTTATAAGTTGATAATATTCTAGAGTTGGAAGTTTGGGGGATTGAAGGAAGGCACAAGCAATTTAGTTGAGCTTGAATTCCAGTTTTAATTTCATATATGAAATGTTGGGAGGTGAATTTTATATTAGACCCAGGGCAACCTAACATAATACCTGTAAACAAGCCCAATATCAGTCTCTGCCTCACCCATGCAAACTGTGGAATGAACTATGAGGTTGATTTGGCTTCACCTTGGAAATCCTGAAATAATTCTGCTTAACAACAACAACAAATTCACTCTGCAAAGTCCTGGAGCACAGTGATATACAAAGCATTGGATCTGTTAAATGCTATTTTTATGCCATGGTTCACTGTTTCTCTTTCGTTTTTTCTTTTCCCAGAATATTGATAGGGTTGTGTTCGTTGGGAATTTTCTCAGAATCAATATGGTCTCCATGAAGCTGCTAGCATACGCCATGGATTTTTGGTCCAAAGGACAGCTAAAAGCTCTGTTTTTGGAACATGAGGTAAGTTGAGTTCACATGGACTTAATTGTCCTCTGTGGACATTTTTGGGTTGTCTAACATGTGAGCGGGTTCCTTAGTTTGTATTTATGCAAAAGATAAGGAAGAACAGTATATAAAATGGAAGCTCTCTTATCCAACAATCAAGACTGCTGCTGCTAAGTCGCTTCAGTTGTGTCCGACTCTGTGCGACCCCAAGACGGCAGCCCACCAGACTCCTCTGTCCCTGGGATTCTCCAGGCAAGAACACTGGAGTGGGTTTCCATTTCCTTCTCCAGTGCATGAAAGTGAAAAGTGAAAGTGAAGTCGCTCAGTCGTGTCCGACCCCTAGCGACCCCATGGACTGCAGCCCACCAGGCTCCTCCGTCCATGGGATTTTCCAGGCAAGAGTACTGGAGTGGGGTGCCATTGCCTTCTCCGACAATCAAGACTAGTAGATGGTTAATTTTTTTTAAAGTTAAAAAATGAGTGATCCTAGGAAAATACCTCCCTACTTTAAACATTCTATTTTAATATAAAATGTGTAAATGTTCACTTGCTCACCAATTTTTTGAGGCAGGTGCAAGACCTAATTTTGAGCCTGGGTTCTGCTGATGGGAGCTTTGTAATTGTCTCTTTTTTATAATCCACAGTATTGTGTACATTTTTTGATTTTTGGTTTGTTTCTTTAAAGTAGATCAAGAAATTAAAGATCCTTATGAAGTAATTTGATTGCAAAATGATTCTAAATTATCCCAATCTTTCATATGTAGAATCTACCTAAATAGAGGGCAACGGTTGTGACTACCTTTTTCAATCTTTGTAGCTTTTTTTTTTTTTTTTTTCAATTTTGAGATAGAGTTAGCACATAACACTGTATAAGTTTAAGGTATACAATAATGATTCAATATATGTATGTATTATAAAATGGTTATTATTAATAGCATAAGTTTAGTTATCATCCACCACCACACATTATTACAAAGATTTTTTTCCTTGTAATGAGAACTTTGAACATTTACTCTCCTAGCAACTTTGACTATTATTAACTAGCTTTTTCATCTTTTTTAAGAAAATAACTGGATTTTCATAGAGGTGACCATTCCATCTTGTACTCTTTTTATTGGTTTTGGTGGTATATACTTACATTAGATTATTACATTAATAATGAAATTGTCCTAAACAAATTTGAGGATAAACACAACTGACCCTTGGCAAATAAACAACTCAGTCAGTGAGAACAGAAGTGTTCAGGCTACTCTTAGTAACCTGGTGGCCTTGAGAGGCTAGTGTGCTAGACATTAGGCAGCCTGTTTACAGAAGTAGAGAGCTCTGATTAATTCAGAGTCCCTTATATCCAGTTTCTAAATTGGAGGTTTCTAAGAGTGAGTAAGGGGGCTCTCTTTTCTTCCCACCTCCTCTATCCTCCTTTAAAATCAATACTGTAGGGCTTCCCTGGTGGCTCAGTGGTGAAGAATTCGCCTACCAGTGCAGGAGACACAGGTTCAATCCCTGTTCTGGGAAGACCCCACATGCCGTGGAGTAAACACTGAGCCAGCGCTCTCGGGCCCACAAGCTACAACTACTGAGCCCATGTGCCACAACTACTGGAACTTGTTTACCCGTGCTCCTCAACAAGAGAAGCCACTGCTACGAGAAGCCTGAGCACTGCAACTAGAGAGCAGCCCCGGCTCACCACGAGAGGAGCCCCCACAGCAACGAAGACCCAGCACAGCCAAAAATAAATTAATTAATTTTAAAATGGAAGAAAATAAAATCAATACTGTAGAAAGCAGCTCTTTTTTTTTTTTTTAGAAGGCAGCTATTTATCATAGCAGGTACCCAGTGCCTTGGATATAATGCAGCAGGAAGAACAGGAAGTATCATAAATTTCTATTGTAATGAATACTGTGGCATTTTTCTCATTTCCAAACTGAATTATTTACTTGAAAAGTTGCTGATGCATTTCTAAGTTATTTAGGGCTCTCTAAACCTGTGTTCTCGAAGAAAGCAATGGCACCCTACTCCAGTACTCTTGCCTGGAAAATCACATGGATGGAGGAGCCTGGTGGGCTGCAGTCCATGGGGTTGCTGAGAGTCAGACACGACTGAGCGACTTCACTTTCACTTTTCGCTTTCATGCATTGGAGAAGGAAATGGCAACCCACTGCAGTATTCTTGCCTAGAGAATCCCAGGGACAGCGGAGCCTGGTGGGCTGCTGTCTATGGGGTCACACACAGTCCGACATGACTGAAGCAACTTAGCAGCAGCAGCAGCAAACCTATGTTCTATTAAAGCATATAAAACAATAGGAAGTTAAATACAAAAGAGTTAAAGGCCAGTGATAGACATTAGTACTAAAGAAAGTTTTTGTTTTCATGTTTTTACGCAGGCTAAGAAATGATATTAACTTTTTTTGTGGGGAGGATGGGGCCTCAGAATTTTCACTTTCCTTCCCCCAACCAGAGCATCTCCCTTTCTATCTACTTAGTTAATCGATTTTCCTTGTAAAGTTTTGTTTAAAAAAATAAAATGAAAAAGAAAAACACTCTTCTGGATATCTGTGCTAAGTCGCTTCAGTTGTATCCAACTCTTTGCGACCCTGTGGACTGTAGCGCACCAGGCTCCTCTGTTCATGGGATTCTCCAGGCAAGAATCCTGGAGTGGGTTGCCGTGCCCTCCTCCAGGGGAATCTTCCTGACCCAGGGATTGAACCTGCATCTTCTGCGGCTCCTGCATTGCAGGTGGATTCTTTACCACTGAGCCACTGGGGAAACCCTAGTGTTACTATATTTAGCAATCAAATAGGACATACTTTATCTAGCATTTATCTGTTTTATCTGACAACCCTAAGTTATGATCCTCTTGGACTAAAATAGAAAACAAACGCTGGAAGTCATCAGGGATTAAAAGCCATCTACGGGGCACACGGGTAGTTAGTTGATGGTAAGATAGGGAGCAAAACCCAATGTTTTGGGGAACCCACTTCTCCGGGTATAAAGGCATATCCTTCATACAGTCTTAGGCCTCTGGATGATAGCTATGGTTTGTTACTAAGTGTTAAACTCAGTCTCTATGGCCAATGAAAATAGAGCGTTTTTGTATCTCCTTGTAGGTACTTCTCAGAAAATTCTCTACCTCCTTGGGTTCATTCTCAGTTAGGCAGGTCTTTCTGGAGGAAGGTATGGAGAGAGAACTTTTGGGAGGGCTGGTAAGGTGGCTTTCCTGCCCTGCCTGGAGTCCTCACTCAGTCTCATTCATTTCACTTATATGAGTGAGCATCTCCTAAGAGAAGTGGACTCCCCAGGTGGCTCGGTTGTAAAAGAATCTGCCTACCAATGCAAGAGACACAGGAGATGCTGGTTTGATCCTTGGGTCGGGAAGATTCCCTGAAGCAGGAAATGGCAACCCACTTCAGTATTCTTGAAAGAGAAGCCTGGTGGGCTACAGTCCATAGGGTTGCAAAGAGTCACACCTGCCTGAGCATGCACACGCATGTATCTTGGAACTAAAAGAAATAGTCTAGTGAAGCAGTTGAGAACACAGGCTCCCACTGACTTGGAGACCTTAGTCAATGACTTCTCCATTCTCTTTTAGCTTTTGTAAAATGAAGTGATAATAGTATTTGTCTCATAAAGTTCTTGTGAGAATTAAGTGAAGAAATTCATATAGCGTTCTTAGAACAATTTCTAGCTTATAGCAAGCCCTCAATAAATGTTAGCAGTTGGCAGTGGAGACAGAGATCCCTGCCGTGTAGTGGTCTGACATCTGCCACCCATTTCTGCAGGAAGTAACCATTGAGCCAGGCAAATAGCAGAGAAGAGGTGTCTCCTGCCTTTTGGAAACCAACTTCTCTAAATACTTCTGTTTTTCAGGTTCTGTCATTTTTACAGATGAGAGAAGCTTAGAGTTCCTTCCTGTGAGACATTACAACTTTGGAGTCAGATAGATTTGGGGATTGCGCCCAGGACAAGGCATGTGACCCTGAAAGGGTAATTTACTTTATTACCTTCCATTTCTTATCTGTGGAATGGAGGTAATAATGTGAATTTTGCCATAACACGGATTAAAATGAAATAATTATAATCCGAAAAATCCTAAAAATACTCAACAGCAAGGTAGTAGTGTATACTGTGGTGCCAGAGATTTTTCTAAGCACTTTACATCTGTTAATTAATGTTTATAAGCAAATAGATACACAGTGCATTTTTTATTATTATTATTCTATCATGTTTCATACCAGAGTTCAGGTTTTAAATTTCTCATTATCTACAGCTTCCCAGGTGGTGCTAGTGGTAAAGAACCCGCCTGCCAATGCAGGAGACAAAGAGTCATGGGTTCAGCCCCTGGGTCAGGAAGGTGCCCTGGAGGAGGGCATGGCAACCCACTCCAGTGTTTTTTCCTGGAGAATCCTATGGACAGAGGAGCCTGGCGGGCTACGGTCCATAGGGTCTCAAAGAGCCAGACATGTATGAGTGACTGAGCATGCACGCACACACAGCATTAGTGGGCAGCATTCCTCAAATTACGAAAAACAGCAGGTATTGGGCCAAGGTTCAGAGATAATCATACAGAAGTTTTCCCATTGTTGTTGTAGGGTTACTTTGGAGCTGTCGGGGCACTGTTGGAACTGTTCAAAATGCCTGATGACCAGTAGAGATGAGCCATAGACATGGAGCAGCCCTCTGTGAGGACAGGGACGCAAGCTCTGCTGCTGGAGAGGGTGAGAGCCACGGGACGGAAGCCAAGCCATTATGGCAGATGAACCTGCTGGATTTGTACATAATTTAAAATCCTTCTTGCTGATCTTTTACTCTTGGGTTTTGAGCTTATGATTCAAAATGGGGAATACAAGAGTTTTTTCTGTATACTGTATTTTTAAAAAAAGAAAAACATTTGTGCAACGTGGCCAAACCTACCAATTTTATGCATTGACTCTGAAAAACTGAATGATGTTTAAAGAAGGACCTGAAATGTAAGTGCTGGTTATTTTTCTTCTGGGGTTTACTGATCAGTGTGATAATTTTTAATTTCATTTAGTAATGACTCTAGAAGATTTTACCTTGACATATTTTTCATGACGTTTCATGATTTGCTGTTGGTTTCAAATGAAACTACAAATCTGGCATGTTTTACTGTGAACACTATTTTGTTTGTTTGTTTGTCTGTTTCCCTTTTTTTGGTCTTGTTTTTTCTGTTTGACTGTCTTATGGAAAAAGAGAATCCTTCCCCGTTTCTGTCCTCGGATGACCCCTCCCCCACCCCTGCAACACATTCATTCTTCAGTGTCCTTGTTCACATTAATCAAGGTGCTGACCAACTCAATACAAAGTTAAGCACGAGACCTAAAGCTCTCAAAAGTGCCCTTGAAGAGAAAACTCTGAAGAAGTGTTCATGAATTTAGTGAGTCTGGCAAAAGTTGAAAATGATTAATATATGCAATTTTGTCATCACCCTTATGAATATAAAGTGTTGCATTGAATTTCTTTTATGTTGGGTTATAATGTTACATTGAAATGTTCTCTGATTAAATGTCCTCATCCATGCAGAGCATGTGAGTGGCAGCAAATCCTGTGCAAGATGCTGGAATTTACAGGGAAAGTCTCCCGGTAGATAACTGTTCACACTGGGATGTTTAGGAGAAGTCATGGGTTGAGGTGTCATGTAGTAACATCTGTGTTTTGTACATGTATGTACCTAGGAGCTTTGTAACAATGCATCTTAAATAATAACAAACTTTTTTATTTAAAATATTTTAGACTGAAAACTGTATTTCAATCCCACTTTCTAAAATTTAAAAAAAAATTATGATACTGATCTATATTTTTTTTTCTGTTTGAAAGATATCATTGGGACTGATGGGTAACTTGAAAATGAGAGCTTTGTACAAATATTGAAACATGAGATCTAATGATTCAGAACTAATTAATCTTTTGAATTGAGCATATTGTCGAAAGGGATTTTTGAAGGGCAGTACCATTGTTCCATGATGAGACTTTCCTTCTTTGCCTTCTGGGCACCATCTTTAATTTCCATGTCTTCAAGTCTTGAAGAAGTTGATGTTAATGAAAGTGTTCACTTGTCTGGTTGAAATAAAGCCTGTTTCTGTTGTGATTTGTTTTAGTGTGTATGTCATTTTCATATCTTAACCTTTATGTCCATATTATCTGCTTTTGTATCATAAAAGGAATATGTGTTATACTTTAGCTACTCTATGTTTCATAATTTGAAGCTTTCACGTAAGCTTGGTAAGGTCCAAAATGCTCTGTCTTCACTTAAAGCTGTAGTGTAGCCCTATGCAAGGATTTATTTTTTAATGTAGCTTTATTGTTCTTACACAACTAACTCCTTATTCCCAAAAGATCACTACTGTATTTGATAATTCTGAAAGAGTTTCAAAATTTGGTCATCACAAAAACATTTGATCAACTTCCACCTGGCTGAAAAAAATTCCAGAAACTAAGATGTTTTTGAAAAAGGTAAGTGCGAAAACCCACATATCGCCTGTGAGAGTACCTGTTTCAGATTGTTCTCTTCTGCCATTCCTACTCTCATCCGTCAGGGAATAACACCCCTTGGATCATGGTTCTTCAAAAGAAATCAAGGCATGTTAGTGCAACTACACAATTTTTAAATTATCTGGAATCACTTGATCTCTCATTATAAATGTATATAATATGGGTTTAACTAAGGAAATAAATTACTCCATTATACAAATATCAGTTATATGTTGGCTACTTATAGCCAGTCTTTTTTTTTTTTTTAAACAATGAGGAAGTAGTACCCAGAGGAATTTTTTTACATTCACTTGAATAACAGACACTTTGGCTCAACATCATGAAGAAATTTGGCAAGACTAAGAATGCTGAAGCTGAAACTCCAGTGCTTTGGCCACCTCATGTGAAGAGTTGACTCATTGGAAAAGACCCTGATGCTGGGAGGGATTGGTGGCAGGAGGAGAAGGGGACGACAGAGGATGAGATGGCTAGGTGGCATCACCGACTCGATGGACATGAGTTTGAGTGAACTCCAGGAGTTGGTGATGGACAGGGAGGCCTGGTGTGCTGCGATTTATGGGGTCCCAAAGAGTCGGACATGACTGAGCGACTGAACTGAACTGAACTGAAGAATGCTTATCTTGAACTCCATGAAGTCAGGGTGACCAGAAGATCCACAGCAGGACATCTGGTTGTGAGACAGCTTCTGTTTGAATCCAGCCTATCCACCGATGAGCTGTGTGGGCAAGTAGTTAACCCTGTCTTTAAACCCGTTTTTCTCATTCATATGTGTGCATATGGGTGCTAAGTCGCTTCAGTCGTGTCTGACTCTTTGTGACCCTATGGACCATAACCCACCAGGCTCCTCTGTCTATGGGATTCTCCAGGCAAGAATACTGAAGTGGGTTGCCATGCCCTCCTCCACAAGATCTTCCCAACTCATGGATCGAACCCACATCTCTTATGTGTCCCACATTAGCAGGCAGGTTCTTTACCACTAGTGCCACTTGGGAAGCTCTTTCTCACTTATAAAATGAGGCAAATAGTAGTTTTTACCTGTATACTTAAAAAGCTTAGCACAGAGGTTGATACACAGTATATACTTCATTAATGCTAGCTATGCTGGAAAAAAAAATAGATTTTTTTTAAATGAACAGGTTAAATCGGTGATTTCTAAACTGGAATGTGGGGAACCCATTTTAGCATTAAAATACTACACAGATCTCAATATGCTAGTCTACATCTACAGCCCACATCTACAATTCTGAAATCCCAAACTCTTAAAATTTATCTTGATAATTCATTTCACAGAAAAAGTTGACTTGAGCATTATTTATGACACTTTGGAGGTCTCTACACGTTGCAAAGAAATTAATGTGTTTGATTACAGGGTACTGCCCCAGACCCTACTGCTGCTACTGCTGCTGCTAAGTCGCTTCAGTCGTGTCCGACTCTGTGCGACCCCAGAGACGGCAGCCCACCAGGCTCCCCCATCCCTGGGATTCTCCAGGCAAGAACACTGGAGTGGGTTGCCATTTCCTTCTCCAATGCATAAAAGTGAAAAGTGAAAGTGAAGTCGCTCAGTCAAGTCCGACTCCTAGCGACCTCATGGACTACAGCCTTCCAGGCTCCTCCATCCATGGGATTTTCCAGGCAAGAGTACTGAAGTGGGGTGCCATTGCCTTCTCCACCAGACCCTACTAAGGGTGTTAATTAAGTAGGGAAGCATTCTGAATTTGAAACACATCTGGTGCCAAGAGTTTCAGTAAAGGAATTGTGGAAATATTTACTTGCATTCTTCAGTTTATGTATTCTTCATCCATCTTTACATGGATTCAGAGTCCCTTTGTTGAGAACCATTGTTACAGGTAATTTATACTTGACATCATTCAGTTGTACAAGGAATATTAAGTTATTTTGTGCCAGGAAGGGGCACTGAGTAGACTAGGAGGAATAGGTTATGACCGATGTTTGTCAAGTGCGGGGAAGATAGACGTCTTCAACCAACCATATAATTTCAGGTGTCATTCATTCATTCACAAATATGCACAGCAGTAAACAAAACTCAGACCCATCCTCAGAGAGCTTACATTCTGGAAGGGAAGACAGATAACATTACTAATCACATAATGTTATATCAGTACTACAAAGAGGAAAAAGATAGAGGGGCCAGAGAGCAAGGTAATTCTGTTTAGAAAATGAAAAGGAGAAATTTCTTTGGTTAGAATGCTCAAAGACAACCTCTCTTAGGAGGTGATGCTGGAGCAGAGTTGAATAAAGTTGAGGACACACCATGGAAATACCTGGGAGAAATTCTTTCACTCCTGGAAAATGTCAATGGAAGTGGTAAAGACCCGTAAAGAGGCCGGTGCGTCTGGAGTCAACAATGGGCAGAGTGGTGGGAAATGTAGTTCTAACAGTAGCCGTGGACTAGGTCCTGTTTGAAGTCCTCCAAGTGAGGGTAGAAAGCTGCACTTGAAGGAGACATTGGTCCTCTCTCCTGGAGGAGGGTACAAGAAAAGTTTTCACAGAGCCTTAACCAGCAAGCCCAGAGCACCGAGCGGACCAGGAGGGAAGGGCTGCCCAAGCAGAGAGAGCAGGGTGAGAGAAGCATTGAGGGAAGAAGAAGCCTTGTGTATTCAGGAAACTGGATGCTGTCTGCTTCAGCCAGGCTGTGGTTAGTGAGAGAGAAACCAGACACGGGAGAGAGGGCAACAGCCAGATTCTGAAAGGACTCGTATTCTGCATTAAGGATGTTGGTCTCTTCTGTAGTCAGTGTGGAGCTGTCAGAGAGTTTCAAGTAAAGTGAAACTAGAATTAATCTGGCTTCAAAGTGATAGTAGAGCAAAATGTCCTATTAACGTGAGTAAACTGTGTATTGTGCTTTTGAATACATACTATTCCATTATCGTGGTTACTTTATTTCCTCTACTGTGCCAGACCTTGTGCAGGAGCTGCTTACTGCTACTGCTGCTAAGTCGCGTCAGTTGTGTCCGACTCTGTGCGACCCCATAGACGGCAGCCCAACAGGCTCCTCTGTCCCTGGGATTCTCCAGGCAAGAATACTGGAGTGGGGTGCCATTTCCTTCTCCAACGCATGAAAGTGAAAAGTGAAAGTGAAGTCACTCAGTCATGTCCGACTCTTAGCGACCCCATGGACTGCAGCCTACCAGGCTCCTCCGTCCATGGGGTTCTCCAAGAGCTGCTTAGTGGACCACATTTCTCTGTAACTAAGATGGTTATATAAACTCTTGAGCATTTTCCCACAGGAAACTAGTAGATACAATTCTGTTGTGGTTCTGTTTAGTGAGTGGGAAGGTTTCACCATCAGAGATTGCCATAAACTCCATTATTGGTAAGAACTGTTTAGAGAGAAGGCACTTTTCCTCCCAGTGATCAGAAGACGATCCTTCCAAATTTGTTGAAGAAGGTTTAATGAATGCACATTTTCTACAGGGTCTTCTAGGTACTCACTCATTCTATTTACTTTTGACTGAATGCCTATGATCCGGGAGGCACTGGGTAACATTTAGAATACATTCTTTTATGAATAAGACAACAAGATCCCTCCTTTCATTTGGCTTCCATTCTGGTGAGGGAAAATTGACTTTAAGCAGAGACCAATAAATAAATGAGAAAACAATCAGATAGTGATAAATGCTACAAAAGAAACAGGGTGATATAATAGGAAAGAACAAGACTTCCTTTAGTCAGATGGGTGTAGGAGTATGCTCAGTCGCTTCAGTCATGTCTGACTCTTTGTGACCTTACAGATGTAGCCCGCCGGGCTCCTCTGTCCTTAGGATTTCCCAGGAAAGAATACTAGAGTGGGTTGTCATGCCCTCCTCCAGAGGATCTTCCCAACCCAGGGATCAAACCTGCGTTTCTGTGTCTCCTGCACTGCAGGCAGATTCTCTACCCACTGAGTTGCCTGGAAAATCAGATGGACATGAAATACAAATATGATTAAGTTATGGCCTCAGCTTCTAAGGAATGCCAGTGAGTTCATCTTGCTTTCGTTCATTACCACCACCTCTATGAAAATGAAAGATATTTTGGGGAAGCAGTTTGATGGCTAACCCATTTCGTAAGCTTTGAGTATTTAATTTAGTTCACAAATGTGTGAACTTAGTTCTCTGACCAGGGCTTGAACCCATAACTCATGGAAGCGTGGAGTCTTAAGTACTGGACTACCATAGAATTGCCTCATCTCAGAGTCTCTTATAAAGCTTCTTGAAAATTTAGAAATAAAATTTTAAGCAAGGATATATTATCAAATTTGAGAATGCTAATTTGAGACATTCAAAATATGTGAAAAGTAAACAATACACTTCTAAGTAATCAATAGGTCAAACAAAAATCGCAAAGAAAACAGAAAATAAACTGAAATGAATGAAAATTTCAACACAACATCCAAAACTTTGTTGCATGCAGGTAAAGCCATGCTTAGGGAGAAATTTATAGCTATAAATATTACTTAACCATAAAAAGGAATGAAGTACTGGTATCTATTACAACATGGATTAACCTTGAAACTACTATACTAAGTGAAAGGGGCTAGTTTCAAAAGACAATCTGCCTTCAATGCAGGAGACCCAGTTTTGATCCCTGAGTTAAGAAGATCCCCTGGAGTAAGGCATGGTAACCCATTCCAGTATTCTCGCCTGGGAAATCCCATGGACAGAGGAGCTTGATGGGCTACAGTCTAGGGGGTAGCAAAGAGTCGGACACAACTGAGAGATTAAGCTATCACACAATATAGAGACAGAAAGCTAATTAGTGGTTTACTAAGTCTAAGGATTTGAGAGAAATGAGTTACTGCTCATTGTTAATGAGGTTTCTTTTTTGGTGATGAAAATGTTCTGAAATTGATTGAAGTGATGCTTGTACAATTCAGAAATCACTGATTATACACTTTAAATAAATTAATTAAATAGTATGTGAATTATATTTCAGTACAGCTATTTTTCACAAATAAGTTACATTTGAAAGCTGAAAAAAATCCTTTATATATAGCACAAAAGTGAAATTATCTACATTAATTGGATATTCTTTATTTTAACCTATGGTGTCATTTCAATTTCATAAAATATTCTACTCATTATATTTGGGAGTGCGAAGTTAAGTGGGCCTTTGGAAGCATCACTACGAACAAAGCTAGTGGAGGTGATGGAATTCCAGCTGAGCTATTTAAAATCCTAAAAGATGATGCTGTGAAAGTGCTGCACTCAGTATGCCAGCAAATTTGGAAAACTCAGCAATGGCCACAGGACTGGGAAAGGTCAGTTTTCATTCCAATCTCAACGAAAGGCAATGCCAAGAATGTTCAAACTACTGCACAATTGCACTCATCTCACACGCTAGCAAAGTAATGCTCAAAATTCTCCAAGCTAGGCTTCAACAGTACATAAACTGAGAAATTCCGGATGTTCAAGCTGGATTTAGAAAAGGCAGAGGAACCAGAGATCAAATTGCCAACATCTGTTGGATCCTAGAAAAAGCAAGAGAATTGCGGAAAAAATATCTTCTTCACTGACTACACTAAAGCCTTTGACTGTGTGAATCACAACAAGCTGTGAAAAATTCTTTTAGAGATGGGAATACTAGACCACCTTACCTGCCTCCTGAGAAATCTGTATGCAGGTCAAGAAGCAACAGTTAGAACCAGACATGGAACAATGACTGGTTCCAAATTGGGAAAGGATTACGTCAAGGCTGTATATTTCACCCTGCTTATTTAACTTGTATGCAGAGTACATCATGCGAAATGCCAGACTGAATGATGCACAAGCTGGAATCAAGATTGCCAGGAGAAATATCAATAACCTCAGATATGCAGATGTCACCACCCTTATGGTAGAAAGTGAAAAGGAACTAAAGAGCTTCTTGATGAAAGGGAAAGAGGAGAGTGGAAAAGCTGGCTTAAAACTCAACATTCAAAAAATGAAGATCATGGCATCTGGTCCCATCACTTCCTGGCAAATAGATGGGGAAACAGTGGGAACAGTGACTGACTATTTTTCTGGGCTCCAAAATCACTGCAGATGGTGATTGCAGCCATGAAATTAAAAGACACTTGTTCCTTGGAAGAAAAGCTATGACCAACCTAGATAGCATATTAAAAAGCAGAGACATTACTTTGCCAACAAAGGTCTCTCTAGTCAAAGCTATGGTTTTTCCAGTAATTATGTATGGATGTGAGAGTTGGACCATAAAGAAAGCTGAGTGCCAAAGAATTGATACTTTTGAACTGTGGTGTTGAAGAAGACTCTTGAGAGTACCTTGGACTGCAAGGAGATCCAACCAGTCTATCCTAAAGTAAATCAGTCCTGAATATTCATTGGAAGTACTGATGCTGAAGCTGAAGCTCCAATACTTTGGCCACCTGATGCAAAAAACTGATTCATTGGAAAAGACTGTGATGCTGGAAAAGATTGAAGGCAGGAGGAGAAGGGGACAACAAAGGATGAGATGGTTGGATGGCATCACTGACTCAATAGACATGAGTTTGAGCAAGCTCCAGGAGTTGGTGATGGACAGGGAAGACCTGGCTTGGGGTCGCAAAGAGTTGGACTTAACTGAGAAACTGAATTGAGTTCTCTTGCACGTTCCTTGAATCCTCACATTTTCAGACACAATAACCAAGTGCATTTAGTCAAATATCTATCACAGAGTTGATGTGGTAACAATAATAAATCATAAATGCCAGCAAAAATAAATGCCAGCAGCCTCAGTCCCAGTTGTCTCCATTTTCTTTTTTTTAACAAATGAATTTCTCTTTTAATTTTTGCTCTTACAGCTTAAGAAGAGTTTTAATTTTCCCCTTTGGTTGTAAAGCAACTAGAAAGAATTGGATCTTTTTAATATTAGACTTTTCCTTCTCTCTTTTCTTCCCTCTGCTTTCCCTCTGTTCATGAAATTCACTGCTGCTATTCTAACCAGGTTTGGCATCTAAAAAATTCTTGCCATTTGGCTGCCATAATGTGTCTAATGAATTATGTCTATTTTAGCATGTTCCATAGTGAGGCAGGTGGTACATTTCTTCTTCTGTATCTTTAAGAGATATGTAAATTGTAATTTTAAAAGAAAACTTAAATGTTGAAATAATTGCTTTTTCATTAACTACTCAAGTTAACTTACCCTGACCGGTTAATATTTTTTCATGGAATGTTCTCAGACTACATTTTCTAGCATTTAGGTTGTGTGTTCATGCTTGTGTGTGTTTGTGTGTGTTTGTGTGTGTGTGTGTGTAGACGTGGTGCACTGGGGAAGAGATAAAGCCCAGTGTTAATCCTGCCAGTGATGCATCTGGAATTTATATTAGAACTATAGTTCACACAGAGCATATTTTTAAATTCAATACTTGAACAGTTTGTCAAATGTCACATTATTTTAAAAATAGGCCAAGAGTATTTTTGTATTAAGTTCCACAAGTGTGTGGGTTGAAATTAGGCAAGTTAAATGGGATCGTGAATGTTAAACAGGAATATTTTTAAGCAGTCTCCTTTGGGGTTTGATTACTATTTATGTTGGAATTATAAATTTTGAAACAAGCAGTCACTCTTGTCTGTCTGTTCACGTGCCAACATCAACATTGAATTTATCAAGTAGTTATTTATGCAATGTTTAGACAAGCAAAATGAGATGGAGAAGGGAGGCAATTATCTGCAGATCCGACCCACACAGCTTTCAGTGACAGCAGAGAAAATGGCTTGGTTGTTGAGAACAATTGAGTTTTGTTGACTGTACCCTAAATATTCAGTTAATTACACAATTCTTCGTGTGCTTCAGGCTGTGTTTCTACAGCCAATGACCGACCTCAGCTGTCCTGACCTCACAGCCTCGACCAT